>NC_141766.1:6445819-6745819 GCF_982258835.1 Parasteatoda tepidariorum
TGATGTCGTAAAATGTCTAATTGAGATTCGAAAACACGCAATCTTGCTTTGGGATTTTTTTCGTTATTATAAGACGTTTTACAGCTATTTGATTGATCAATAATATTTTTTATATAGACTTACAATCTTCGAGGGATTAATTCTTAATTATGCTTTACTTGAAGAGGTTTTACAGCTATTTGATTGATCAATAACTTCTTCTCCTGACATACAATCTTAATAAAGCTGAAATATTTCTAGAGACGATATTTAAAATTATGAAATTGGACATTTTAACGATATTTCAAAAAATGTAGCCATAATGGGGGGATTCCAATAGTTTAGTCAAGAGACTGGTCAAAATTTTGGGTCACTGAATGTTATTTATTTATCATTATTATTTATTAATTTTTTGTGTACTTAATTTTAATTAATTCATTTTTTCGCACAGTTATAAAACTCACTTATTCCTTTATCCGAAGATACGTAAAATACAGTTTTAATAAATTATTGTTTTTTTTTATTATTATTATTATTTATTTTAACAATGGTTAAAAAGAATTTGAACTGAAAAAAAAAAGAAATACTTTTTAGCTATAAATGACAATATCCAAAATTTGTACGGAATCTGTCAAATAACTCATGAAAAATGAAAATTTATAAAAATAAGACTTTTTTGATGTTATTTAGTTTGAAAAAATAGCAACTTAAGCGGCTGTTTTATCTTCCATATTTTTGCAAATCTATCTGTATATTTATTTAGAAAACGAGAGTACTCTTTTTAATAATTTATATTTTAGTCTGCTTAATGTATCTTTTTAATGTATGTTATGTATGTCTTCTTAATGTAAGGAGCCTACTTAATATATCTTTTTTGTGTATGTTCTGTATGTATGCATGTCTTCTTAATGTAAGGCGTCTGCTTAATGTATCTTTTTAATGTATGTTATGTATGTCTTCTTAATGTAAGGAGCCTACTTAATATATCTTTTTTATGTATGTTGTGTATGTATGTATGTCTTCGTAATGTAAGGCTTCTGCTTAATGTATCTTCTGCTGTAGTGAACCATCTGTTGACCCAGCAATAAGTTGACTATTAACGATGATTCACTACATCCAAAACCTTTAAAAAATATTTTTTAGCATATTTCAATGGTATTGTTGGAAATAAGAATTGTGCTAATTTGCTTTATATATTGTTTGCAGTCCTTCTGAAACAAAGTTTTTTTTACATCGAATTTCTTTTTATAACGAAATTTTTTATTAGAAAGGTAAATAAATTCAAAGTATTCTGAATATAACGAAGTAGTTGTCTCCCTATAATGAAACTTTTTATACGTTTATCTTTTAAACTTTTGCCATTTTTGGAAATTTTTTAGATATTTATCTTTTTAACTTCCCATCATTTTTGAAAACTGCTTCACTTTAAAGCTGGAATTTCATTGCAACCAATTCATTCTCTCGCATGCCTGTTTTCAGAACCACTTGTATTATTTCAATCCAGTGAAATGGCTCATTTTAAACACCCCTTTATAAGTTTTAATTTCTTATTAAATATTAAAAGTCATCATTTATATACTTGTGAACTTATCACATAGACTAAACATTGAGTAATCATTTATTTAAATACATTCAATGAGGACTATAAGCTGTTCACTATAGGCATATGAAATAACAATTCAGACAGGCCAACGAAAGACTACAACCAAGTGTTCATTATAGCGGAGTTAAATTGTGTTAAAGGCTCGAATCATTAAGAATGTCCCTTAGTATGTGAAAATCCAATCATTAGAACAAAAGTTATCAGATCTTTCGTAATTTTGCGCAGTGAACTTTTTTTCTCTTCGATAATTTCAATTTTTTATGACTCATATATAAAAATTAAAAAAATTAAGAAGGCAGATTTGCTGACGAAATTCGTATCTTATCAATTTAAACAATGAGCCAATGATTTCACAACCAAAGTTGCAGCCAAAGTCACTTATAGCGTATCCTGATTTATCGAAAACCCGGATTTAACGAACAAATCGAAAATGTTTGGTTTGCATTATGTCTTTTGAATTATTTTAACAAGTGAAACCCTGTTTTAGCGACTTTTGTGATTCATAAAACTTTTATGAATAATGATTGGTAAAGTTGTTTTTTATAAAATGTTTCATAATTTTTTTTTTAAGAAATTTTTTCGAAAGCAAAGAATGACTGGTTATGAAACGTATCAAGAGACTGATCAAAGTGACTCACCTAATATCTTTTGTACTGTACAGAAATAAAAAGCAAATAAATTTAGTATTTCATTTATAAGTATGTATGAACTTTTGCGACTTTTTTCACGAATCCGTTTTGTATGAGCTCTTGATTACAGCGAGCAAATGTTGCTGTCACTTCAGCTAATGCTGGTGCTAGTTATAAGCAAATTCGACTATATTACAAAATGCAATCAATCGATTCAAAAAGTTATGAGTTCTCCCCCCCCCTCTCTCTCTGTCTTTATTTTGTGCAGAGTACTTTTTCTTTAAAGACAATTTCACTTTCAATTTTATGACGCATAAAAGTTGCTTTTAATATAAATTAAAGAAATAAAAAAGTAGATTTACTGTTAAAATTCGCATTTTATCAATTTGAAGAACAAACTTTTGATTTACCAACTCAAGGTACATACTCGAAAAAGCTTTTTTGGAGTACCCTAATTCGTCAACAATCTGAAAGAAAATCCTGCCATAAGACTGCAAAAAAAAAAAAAAAAAAAACTAAGAAGATAGATGATTAAACCCGCGGGGTAGAATTACTTCAAAATGTAGACCATTTGTCGACGAGAATCATGCAACGGGCTTGCTATCTATTTGCTTTTCAAGCCTAAATTGGTTTTAAATTGCTATGCTAGGTTCCATTAATTATTCCCCTCATTCCTCTCAGTAGTTAATAAGAATGCTCAAAACCTGCTCCCCTACATTGTGATGAAAAGATACAGTAAGGGGGGATTTACATTGGGATATTCCCTTTTCATCATTATAAGATAATAAGTTCCTCATTTAAAAGACGTCGTAATAGGGAGGATATAAAAATTGGAATGGGATTAAATATGATCGAAATGTAGTCGAACTATGGCATGGGATATAGTGAACTTTTTTAGATGTTCCTTTTTCTAGCCCTTTTCTTAATTTTTCTAATTAACATACTTAGGAATTTAGTCCAATGCCTTGTTATTCCCCTTTCTCAACTTTTATGGTTCCGCAGGGGACTGGTCGCAAAGAAACGGTTCCCAGTAGAACACTGATGTCAAGCATCTATGGTCAGTAAACGGGTGGGTGACCACTTTGATCACCCTGCGTAGGTATCAGTCCACGTGAAACTGTTCTACAGTAAAGTGCTCGAATTTGCGCGCAGGTCACCGGTCTACCAAAGCAGGGGAGCCATCCCCTCTGCAGAGGATCAAAATTGCGTTGGCATGTCTTCGGATCATCCTCAGAGATGTCTCCCAGACTGTCGCCAATTGCCCATTGTACAGCTCTTGTGCGACATAAATAAAGTACCTTCATTTAAATAACAATATGGTTGACAACTGAAAAATTGGTACAGTTCGTTTATAACCAATTTCATTTCTTCACTTCCTTTTTTCATTTCTCTAAGGTTAAATTTCAAGCTTAAATTTCTCTAAGGTTCAATCTCCTAGCTTTTAAACAAGAGCGAACAAGTTTTTACGCTACATATTCTTACCCCATGTTAAAGAAGAATAAGAAATTTTATCTCGAAAATGAAATTGCTATTGAATTTTCTTTTCCCCAGAAAATGAGGACTAGTGTATTCTTTACTAATTGTTGATATGTAAATTGGTGAACTCTACTTAAAATCGAATTGTAGTCAATCGAAAATTACTAGTTTCTTTCATAAAATATAACTTTAATATTTGATTTAATTTTAATTAATCAGTTAATAATTTCCAAAGAATTATGTACTATCTTAATCACTATTTCCAATAGTACTAATATCGTGCGGTAAAAAATAATTTTTCAAAGAATATGGCTATATTGAACAACCGTCTATAAGTGGACTTAATGCGGGGTTTCCCAAACAGTTCACTATTAAGGGGTAATTAAGAGAGATAGTTTAAATAGATGAAGAAATCTTCTGTTGAGAGAGTACGATGTGTAGCATCACCACTTTGATAAATTGTTCTCGACACTCATATTCAACTTCATTTATTTTATCATTCGATTTAGAAGACTATGAGCAGCAATTCTGTGATGCGCAAGAAATATGTTATTCATTTATTGAGTTGATAATTTAAATTGTGTACTAGTGCAATCATTTCATCCAACAATAAACTAAAAAAAAATTTTTTTTGAAGGAAATTGGAAATAATGAACCATCGTTTATAATGGACTTACAGATGAGTTGGTAGACAGTTCACTCTAACGGGTTCGACTGTATTTCTTTTTACAATTTTTATATCATATTTTATATTCGTTGCTGCACAGCCGACCCAATTTTTTGGGATTCACGACTACTAATGTTCAACTCCTTATATATTCAACTGCCTGTTATTTTGAACTCAATCCAGAAGACAAGGGTACTCCTGGATCAAGTATTGGAAGAAATTTACCTTCGGGGAGGACTTTTTGATAGAACTAACCAGCATTTGCGTTAGGTGGAGAGGAAAAGCATGAAGACCTCCCACGGTTAGTCTGACGACAAAGGGACTCTAACCCGTGATCCGTCTGCCACTGAGGATATTTTACGTCAGCACTGTGGTCGGTGCAAGCCGGATGCGGAATTCGTATCGATCAGCCATCGATGGGATTCGAACCAGGTTATAAATACCATAATAGCTCGAGTCTCCGAAGTCATTGGGAGTGGACCTATTGGAAATAATAGCAGTCTTCAGATTATAAAAGTTATATAGTTTCTTGATATATTTTTATCAATATATTTTGAAAATGAAGTTTTTTTTAATGATATTGTCATATAGTTTTTAAATTTAATTTAACCTTTTCATGAATATCAAATATTGCATAATAAGTATAATGATTATTTATTTTAACATTCTCTTTTGTTATTACCAAAGATTGCTGCTCTCCTTCGCTTCCTTTGCAGCCAATTTTGGCATACCATCCATGGCATAGTCCATGAGGCATAATTTTGAATCCATAATTTTGGCATAGTCCATGAGGAATCGGGGGCCAAACAAAAACTTGATAGTAAATATAAAATACTCTGCCCCCTTTTATTCAATATTTCAGGAGATATTATAATAAAACAATACTTTCTTACATTAATCATTAATGCAATATTTGGACATATTATATTTTGATTCTATAACTCTTTTTTTTTCCAATATCATAAATAAAAGGTAACAAATAGAGAAAAATACAGAAAAATGAATCTAATGCGATCCTAATAGTCTACTCAGCAACCGTTGGCCAAACCTGACATTGTTTATCTGAAACACTGCCATTTCGAAAAAAAAATCGTGGATGTTACCAATTGCTATTTTATTTTATTTTATGACAGCCGTTGAACAGTCGACCCAATTTTTGGGTTTACGACTACTAATGTTCAACGCCGTAGCCTTGTAATTTTAAACCAATCCAGAAGACGAGGAAACTCCTGGATCGGTACCCCCAGAGGTATTGATTTGTTATGGGAACATGGAGGACTTTGAGACTCGACATATTTAACGTGCATCAGTCGCCATTTACTACACGGGGAGTCTTCGACCGGCGGGGACCGAACCCACGAACTCTTGGACATGGGCCCGGCACCCCACTGACCAGGCTATCCCGGCCTACCAATTGCTATTTAAAAAAAAAAATAATAATAACAAATGAGGATAATAACAAACAAAAATAAATTAAATTAATGAAAAAATTCCTATTAGGTGTCACGTTATACGCAAAAATTTGATTTGCACTCCCTCCTCTCCCAACACACTAGACTCAAGTGTCAAGTAACCTAATTTTAACTCTTATGCAACACTTTAGACTAACACTATCCTTCTAGAATCAAGATTTTCGAATATGTACTTTTTATAAATATTTTTGCATCTCAATTTAATCAATTTTTAATGAATAAATTTCATAAATGAGAAACGAAATTGGAAAAAAAATTGCATTTTGAATCAGTGCAACAACAAAAACTCAACTTGGAATAAAATAGTGAAAAGGCCCTTCAATCTCATCACCTCATTTCAAACATTTTTTCCTACACAAGTACCTTTCTACCGGAACCTCTTCTTCCGGGGTCCTATTTTTCCTAGATTCAAAGAATAGGGGGCTGTGGCAATCCAGTGGTTAGAGAATCGAACTCCGGTCCGAAGGGGTCGGGGTTCGATGATCGAGTACATACGATATATGTGCTCGTAAAATCAGTAATATTGAAAGTCTTGTGGTACCATGGGTGCTGGAGAAAATTTCCTTCAGATCTATGTCTAAATTGAGGAAGAGGCCTCACAAATTGTGATGAGATATTTCCCACAACGTCCTCATAGTGCTATGTAAATAAAGTACCTATCTCTAGAATAGGATAGTCTGCCATCACATGCTCAAGCGTCCCTTTGAAGAGAGGAAAGAAAATTGAGAAACTTCAAATCGAGGAAACTGATGGCTTTAAATAAAATGAAAGGAGAATATTTGATTTTGTTTTCGTCCAAAAAACAGGAAAGAATCGGTATATTTCCTTCAACTTCAAAAAGTGGCGAAAACAGGGGGAAAAAATTACAGAATAAGGAAAAAAAAGAAAATTATTTTTAAAAAAATTTTAAAAAAATTTTAAAAAATTTTTTAAAAGAAATTTAATAAAAATCCGAAGAAAAAAAAAGATATAATCTCTTCATCAGCTCACACGATTATATCCGCAAAAAGGGGAGCTTTTTAATATTGTATCAATCTAGTCAAACAAAATATATCAAAGCAATAACAACACAATATATCAATACTGTTTTCATATTTTGCAATCTGGCAATCTTATTACGAAAATATTTTAAATCATTCTTGAACATTTTCATTGAAAAGTTCATTTGAATTCGCCAATCGCTTTATAGATTTCATTTTATGTTTTGTTCTGATTTTCATTTACATTTTTTTCTGCTTTTTTACGTGATTTTATTACTTAGTGTGTTCTATTCTATTTTGTTTTAAAAAAAGTGCTCTTCTCATTATTCTTTTTCACTATTTTTTACTCCTCTCACTATTTTTTTTTTTTCCTGAGTGCTCCTCTCACTATTGTATCATTCTATGGATCTTGTTGAAAATTAGAATCGAATTTCAACAAACCACCCTTTACCTGATTAAAAATGAGCTCGTCAATAAAAAAGAAAAAGTATATAAAAAGCTGGAGACGTTATGTAGAGAGAAATAACCGCTTTCTTGAACGAACCATAAGATAATAAGTACCGATTGAAATCTATTTTTGAATGCGGTCTTACAAAAAGGTGAGATGAAGCTCACCAAAGATAATTTAACTGACATTTCTGTTGATATTGGCAAAAAGCTTTCTTATCAGGATATTATTCTTTATATTTGCTGAACTTCTTCAACTGACTGAGATTTGCCGCTTAGTCGGTTTACTTTGAAAACGTTGAAACAACACTTGACCTTTTATCAGAATTATTCCTCCTTTTCAATGATTGTTTCGTAGAAACTTGTGGAGAGAATTAAATTCCCCCGATTTTGTAATAATAGTATGTCAGTAAAAAAATTAATTATGCGGCTTTTAGAAAAAACTGATCTTTCTCCCGACATTGTAAATGGAATTCAATTTGAGAAAAAACATCATTTTAATGAATTTAGCAACCAATCGGCCGTTATTCGACTGTAATTTTTTTAAAATTAATTAATAAACAATAATTGATTTTAAGTTGTAGGACAGGAGTTTCTCATGGTTCATACTTTTTAACTAAATCATTAAAACTCTTTATACATATCCATGACAAAAATCTGACATTTGTGCATTACAGTAAATAATTATCATAAATTACTAGCATTTGTTCAATGGAGAGCCAAATAATGCCTTTTGAAAAAGCTCTATAAATTTTCTAAATTCCATTAATTTCACTTATTGCACTAAATCGTACAAAAATAATGCTTTTTTAACTGGTGATTTCGTGTTCAAATGAGAAACATTATTATTTTCGTTAATAAAAATAGCTAATGACAAAAATGGAGGTTATTTTTAATTAGTACAATGCATGCAATCATATTATTAATTTTTAATTATATTGCGCATAATACATAATTGAATCATGTAATACAATTATATTATTGTAATAATATGCAATTACAATTAAAAAATTTTAAAATGCGAAAATTCGGAAAATTTCAAATTCATCCGGTCATATTAATCAATATTTTTAAAAAAAATCTAATTACATTTGACAAATATTTAATTACATTAAAATCAGACTGGAATCGAAGCGATATTCCAAAATGATATATTTTTTGAAGGGTTTTCCATAATTCAAATTTGATATTTTTACATCAGCAATTTATCAAGAAAATTCATGCAAGAATTGTTATTCGGGACACAAAAATATTTTTTTAAGCCTGTTTTGGGAACACTGTAAAAAATTTTAATGTATTTTAAGATTTGAAATGGTTTCACAGCCATTTTCGGTGCTGAGATCAATTTTTTACAGAGCATGAGTTACTTTTTCACCTTTTTTTTTAATTTAAATTTTTTTGTGTGTTTGTTTATAGGCTACACATATTTTCCTGCGCATTAGAAGCAATTTAATACTAAAACAGTTTGTTTAAGAAGCATATTTAATATATACGTACTATTTCTTTACAATAATCATTATTTTGTAAATTTTATGTAATTTTTACGTGATAATTCGGTACTTAAAAATTTATTTGCAACAGTTTTATATTTGAGCATGTATTCGAAACACTTTCATATTGACTGTAATCAAAGTAGCATTAAAGGAGAAATCCTGGGTGGCCTGAGAAGATGTTTAGTGCCAGGTTAATTATTACTCAACAAAAAAAAACAGCGTATTTTAACATCAAAGCCTTGGTTGCTCAGGGGATATAGAGCTCGCCTCTCAATAAGGTGACGCAAATTCGAATCCCAGTGTTGGCTGGTCGATACGAATTCTACATATCACTCGCGCCATCCACAGGTTGACGTAAAATAGTGGACTATGGGTTAGAATCCCCTGGTCGTCAAACTATTCGAGAGATTTCGTGGTTTCCCTCTCCATTAAAAGCAAATATGGGTTAGTTTCACCAAAAAGTCCTACACGAATACCAGTTTGTCTCAATTCTTGATCTAGGAGTTCTCTTGTCTTCTGTATTTAAAATTACAAGGCTACGGAATTGAGCAATGATAGTCTCAGAATTGAGTCAATTGTTCCACGCTGGTCATGAAATAAAATAAAATATTTTAACGCAAAAATGTATCGTAGCGGGTAAGTGAACTATAACTTCGCTCTAACTCGTTCTCGAATTGTAAACAATTTACAGAAGAAATTCAAGGTGCACCAACATGAAGTGAAAATAATTCTGGTAAGGTGTGAATGCGCGTAAGTTTGGGGTTTTACCATGATAAGATTTATTTACACCCTTTAAATTGAAAAATCAATTTGTTAAAATAAAGCTTTCCTTCACTTAATTGTCGGAACTGTTCAACATAAAATTTCGAGAGATATTACACCATGTTTGAGTATTAAATTCTAAATTTGCACCAATTTCTTAAGTGGAAGATTTTTGGGGTGCTGCCAATGATATATTTGTGAAATAAAATTAACTAGAAAATGAGGACAAAAGATGTATAAACTTTTATTTTATTATTATTCAGTAATTGCCACTTTTATACCTTTTTCCTATTAGAGTGACGTTGTATATTTTAGTAAATAAACCAGCAAGAACACAATTGTAGAATTTCTACGTTTTGTGAGGAATAAATGCAGCTATAGAATTTATTCAATGGTTTTCATAGCAACTCTTAGCTATCTTTCCGAAGAAGTTCTGACACATTCGATTAAGTGATCAACAATTGGCAAAGCTCCATTTTTTTAAATGCTGAATCAAATGAGACATTGTCAATAGAACGTTTAAATGGACCTCAGACCAAGCACCAATTCCTTTACAAATTCTTCCAAGCTGCAAACTGTTTCTGACTCTTCACTGCAACTTTCTGTTTTTTATCTAGCCTTAACCATAAGCTTCATTATTGAAAATACAGAGCTATAAGCTAACGCAAAGAACTCGTAACACTTTTCTAGAATCTACAATCATACACCCTTATAGCATCAGTATGTGGCTCTTAAAAAAAAAGGAAACTATCAACCACAATCTTATTTAATATCTTAGGTACAGTTATCCCGGAGAAAATCCTTCTTTGGTATCAATACTACGAAACAAAAAATTTTCAAGACAGTGTAATTTTATGTAAGAACTGTTGAGGTTTTGGAAAACGTGACAAATACTGTAAATTTCCATCCAGATGTCACAACTGCGGAGACCTTTTCTCCGAACATCAGGACCCACACAATAGGGACCCGTGTTGCAGGAATTGTAACGGAAGTCATAATCTAAATCAGCGGGATTGTCCTGCATATTTAAATCTTCAAAAACTAATTAGAATTAAGTCTACTCATCATGTTCCGATGTGCGAAGCTAGAAGAATAGCCTTTAAAAAATAAAAAATAAACTCCTACGCAGAAATAGCTCTGTCGCAGGAGAATATATTACTCGTGTTGAGTTAAAATCGGAACTTAACAAGTTCGCGGGATCCATGCAACAACTAGTTGAGAGTATCTGAGCAAAACAAGTTTCTATACTGGCGGCTCAAATTTAGAGTTTGACAGCCTCTATAAACCATCCTTATTCCAGAGATAACAAACATCCAACGTAGCACCATTTCCCAGGGTCCGTCAACAGGAACCAAATTTTAACCTACTTGCCCCACTTCTCTTCAGAGCGGGCAAAAACAAGCAGAAAACAAACAATTCCTCCTCCTATATGGAATTTATTACAAAACCTCTCCCACCAACAGGCCAACCTGTAGTCCAAGATCTGCCTTTGCCTATGGACAACACATTATCAATGCCTCACATACCGTTGAATGACGATGTGGACCAAATATCTCTTGACACTTTAGAAAATTACTTTTAATCTATATACATGAATATATAAAGAATATATAACAAAATCTTCTACTCTATACTCTGTCCCAGTCGCTTAGGGAAATTTTTCACAAAAAAAAATATTTCTTACCTTTTCTATAAACTTCCTCATATATAGAAATAAAGGCCACTGGCTGATTCAAAACATTTTCGCAGAGGCCGATATCATCGCTATTCAAGAATCTTTCCTTCAAACCGATGATCAGCTAAATTTTAGAAATAAACTTACTCTCCGACAGGATCTTGACCCCCAACCATAGAGGCGATACCCTCTTAGCTATTTCAAAACCTATCCCGTTTCAAAGAATTGACTTTCATTATCTCACTCTTCCCGAATTGTGATACTCGGTGTCAAAACCCATGTTAATAAGAAGCAAAAATATCTCTTCATCAGAAGGAATTTGTTCCCCATAATGGATGGAAAATTTTTATTCTACCATCGAAAAACCTTTCATCATCGTCAGAGATTTTAATGTGCGACATCGTACCTTCGGCTCAGTCTCGTCCTTCCAAACAGCTGACATTTTACTTGACTGGATCTTGTCAAATAATATCACAATCCTGAACACAGAAACTCCTACCCATTGAAGGGGCCTACATCACTTACCATCATTACTCAATCTTACTCTAGTTTACCCCGAACTTTTCCAGAAATCTTCTTTCTCAGTCTTCCCAGACCCCTTTGATAGTGATCATTTACCCGTATTAACTGAGGTAAATTTTTCATTAAGCAATCCTTGCTCACCCCATCCGTATTTTCATATACAAAATGCACAAAACGCAATAGCTCAAGTTCTGTCTGATGATAATTTTATTGCAAAAGACATAGAAAAATATGCAATCTTATAGTCAAAGCTAATACCAGCATCAAAAATACCTCACCTCATCCCACGACTCCGTGGGAGGATCAAAAATGCGCGTATCTGTTTGGTCAAAAGCGTAAATATTTGCGGAAGGCTAAAAAACAAGTCTCATCAGCATTTTGGCTCAAATATAAACAATGCTCCGAACAATTCCGCAAGTACATTAATTGATACCATATACATTTGCAGGCTTGTGTGCTCAATTAAGGTTTATAAATCTTTGTCAAGTAGAAGGACAGATAGCACAATACAGAGAAGGACATCACAAAGAATACATCCAGAATTACGGCGGGATTCGAACCCGCCACCTCAACGCTTAACAGAGCGTTTTGCGGGCGATACCGCTTGGCCAGGGAGGCCCCAAGTACATTAAAAGCAGAAAAAGTTATTGGGACTACATTTGTCCCAATTTAGGGACCTCAAAGAACAGATTTGAAATCCTAAAAAACATCTCGACGAGAAACTCCTGATATCCCTTCAGAAATCTGATTCTAACCCACCAAGTGACAGCAATTAAAAACCCATTAGACCAAGCCAATCTTTTCGGTGAAGATCTTTTTCGTGTCCAATCCCTTTCTCGCTTTGGGGCACCTGTAACAAAGATTTGGATATCCCTTTCTCGCAATCCGAACTGGGAGCAGCTTTACATCGAACAAAGAATACGGTTCCCGGACCAGACCGCATTTCGGCTAATCTCATTATATTCATTCACTCTCGCTACCCAAAACAGCTCCTTAACTTCTTTAATGATATTCAAGATGCAGCTCGCCCCCCTAGTTTATGGACTCAAGTAAAAATAGTTCCCATCCTAAAACTAGGAAAGAAAAACCTCAGAAATTCGCAGTTATCGACCGATTGCTCTCACTTCTACTATCACGAAAGTCTACGAACGTATGCTGCTGCAAAGGCTCCTCAATTTTAGTCTCCAACAAAATTGCTTCCGTCCCTCCCACAATGGCTTCCTCCCTTTTCGAGACTGCAAGATAACTCACCCAATACTTTACCATGAGATACTGCAAGCAAGCGAACGAAGGAAATACATTGTCTGCATAGCACTCGATCTCGTTTTTCTGCATGCGATAACGTATGGATTGATGGTCTTCTTATACCAAACTGCTTTCGAACGGCATCTCTGGAAAAACTGCCCTCTTCTTACTCAACTTTCTCTCTAATAGAACCTTCTATATCTCTTAGCGCCACACCCGGTCTAAAGATTTCCAGCAACCCCAGGGCCTCCCGCAAGGCAGTGTCCTCTCCCCCTTCTTTTTATGTTTTATCTTAAAGACATTCACAAAAACCTTTCTACTGGAGTTCAAATTCTTGTGTTCACCGATGAAATCTACAGTTATTGCGCTGTAAAATCTCTTGACAGGGTAATTGCTAAACTCCTAGATGCTCTCACCACTATCCGCACTTGGTGCACAAACTGGGAAATGGCTATTTCATCCTCAAAAAGTGCAGCTATTAACTTCTCCAACAAACATCTATCACCTCCAATTCAATTAACAATCTTTAATGAACAAAT
Organism: Parasteatoda tepidariorum; assembly: GCF_982258835.1. Taxonomy (NCBI): domain Eukaryota; kingdom Metazoa; phylum Arthropoda; class Arachnida; order Araneae; family Theridiidae; genus Parasteatoda; species Parasteatoda tepidariorum. Next base: position 6,459,309 of record NC_141766.1, read on the forward strand.
TCCCCAAGTAAATTCCCTCAAAATTCTCGGTCTCTATTATACTGTAGTATCTATTATATGATAAGACATTTTAATCTCGCGTCTCTGAAGTAACACAAGTCCCACAGTGGATTGATCGCTATGACACGGTTCCCAGAAGATCACTGAAGTCAAGCATCACTGGCTGCGGTCAGTGTGTGGGTGCTGACCACTTCGATAAGTCTGCGTTGGAACCGAGGGAGTGCGGCATTGATCCTCGTTAAACTGCTCTACAATTAAGTGCTCGACTTCGCGTGCAGGTCGTTGGGCTACCAAAGTGGGGATGCCATCCCCTCTGCAGAGGATCAAAATTGTGATGGCATGTCTTCGGGTCATCCTCAGGGATGTTTCCCAGACAGTCGCCAATTGCCCATTGTGCAGCTCTAGTGCGACGTAAATGAATTGCAACAACAACAACTATAACAGCAACTACCGAAGTAACACGATTCAATTATATTATATTTGGAACAAGACTCAGAATTTGGACTCGTAAACTCCCCTTTGTGTGGTCATTGTCAGTCCCCAGAATCTGTAAATCACCTGCTCCTGAAGTGCAAGAGGTTCGATCTTCATTAACAAGCGCTGCGTGCCTCAATCGGTATTCGAAGCTTAAGCGAAGATCTTCATTCAACCCAACCCAACTCTTCTTCATCCAACTCAATAGCCATCAGAAGATGATCGAAGGTCCGCTCGGGTTTTGGCTGTGAAACTTACTGTGTTGATCGTAGTAGTGTTGGAGTTGGAGTTTTCAATTGGAGATTGATGTTTTCCGAAGCTTTTTCATGAAGTCAGTTGGTTAATAACTAGGTTTTAGCGAGAGTAATGTGACTAAAGAAAAGCCACGTTTAAGTTTCTATTTCGAATTTTTATTATTTTCTGAATAAAATTTTTTTTTTTTTTTTTTTTTTGTTGGATAATAAGCGAACATCCATGCATTTATAGTTAGATGTTAAAAATCTCCCTCCTTATTTCAGGATTACCAAAAAACAGGTAAGCCACTTTTACTCTTTACCTTTTGGGGGCCATCTGGTCAAAATGACCAATCTCCTAGACTACCAGTGGTGCTCCAAGGAGCCCATAGAAGATATTTTGGCTCATTCTAAAAGCAACGGCTCAACAGACTTTTGGTTTAATATTGAAGCAAAAGAAAAATCTAGTGCTATACCTCAGACCTCACCAGTACGCCTTAAAGCAGACCTAAATGCTTCTGTACCGACAAAAAAAATTAAAAGTATTAGATTCCAAAAAAGCGGGTCGCTCCTTATTCAATGTGACGACTTAGAAACTGCAAAATACATCTTAAAGATAAAAACAATCCTAGAGATTCCTGTAGCAGTTAAATGCCTTCTAGAATGCATTTCCTCCAAATTCATTCTCAGGAACTTTCCTGTTGAAACTTCGGTTTCGGACATTAGTCGGGAGTTCAATTTTGAAAACAAGACACAAGCTCTAGAAATTCGTCGGTTCTTAAAACAAGGGAAACCGACAACCACAATCCTTTTCAATGTCTTAGGTACTGTTGTCCCTGAGAAAATACGTCTCTGGTATCAATACTATGAGACTAAACTCTTCCAAGATAGCGTTACCCTAAGCAAAAACTGCTGGAGTTTCGGCCACCCCGATAAATACTGTAAATCCCCAACCAGATGCCACAACTGTGGAGGCCTTTCTTCCGAACATCAGGGCCCGTGTACTAGGGTCCAGTGCTGCAGAAATTGTAACGGCAACCATAATCCAATTCAGCGTGATTGTCCTGCATTTTTAAATTTTGAGAAACTAATGAGAATTAAGTCTACCCATCATGTTCCGATGAGTGAAGCTAGAAGAATAGCTTATTTGAAAAAGCCCTCATACGCAGAAATAACTCAGTCTGTGCCAGGAGAATACATTACCCGAGCAGAGCTAAAATCGGAACTTAACAAGTTCGCGGGTTCCATGCAACAGCTAGTCGAGAATACCTGCGCAAAACAAGTTTCTATACTGGCAGCCCAAATTGAAAATTTGACTGCTTCCATAAATAATATTCTTATCCCCGCGATAACTAACATCCAACGAAGCACCACTGCCCAGGGTGCAATCACAGAAACAAAAATCTCATCCTACTCGTCCGACTTCTCTCCAGAACGGGCAAAAAAGAAGAAGAAATCGAACTCACCCCCAACTTATGTGCAATTCACTACAAATCCTCTCCTAACAGCTGATCACCCTATAGTCCAAGATCTGCCTATGCCTATGGACAACTCCTTATCAATGCCTCTAATACCGTTGAACAACGATGAGGATGAATTATCTCTTGTGTCTTAAGAAAAGGCTTTAATTTAAAAAAAAAAAAAAAAAAAAAAAAAAAAAAAAACCTCTTACCTTACTACATACATACTCTGTCCCAGGCGTTTAGAAAAACTTTAAAAAAAAAAAAAAAAAACAACTTTTATTTTTATTTCTTATAAACTATGTCAATTCCGATATTTAATATAGTGCAATGGAATGCTCGCAGTCTTAGAAATAAACGCTACTGGCTGAGTCAAAACATCTTTTCAGAAGCCGATATTATCGCAATTCAGGAAACCTTCCTTCAAAGCGATGATCAAATTAACTTTAAAAATAAAATTACTCTCCGACAAGATCGTGACCCCCCTAACCATAGAGGTGGTGGCACCCTCTTAGCTATTTCAAAACATATCCCATTTCAAAGAATTTATTTCCATAATCTCCCCCCTTCCCGAATTGAGACCCTCGGTGTAAAAATTCAAGTTAATAATAGACAAATCACGGTAGTTAATATCTATTCACCAGACGGTAATTACTCCTCACAATGGTTGGAAAATTTCCTTCCCAATATTGAAAAACCCTTCATCATCGTCGGAGATTTTAACGTAAGACACCGAGCCCTCGGCTCTGCCTCTTGCTCCCAAACTGCTGACATCTTTCTCGACTGGATCCTAACAAATAATATTACTATTTTGAATACAAATACTCCCACCCACTTTGGCGGCCCACATCATCAACAGTCATTATTAGATCTTACCCTAGTTTCCCCTGAACTTTACCAGAAATCTTCTTACTCTGTCTTCCCAGACCCTTTTGATAGTGACCATTTTCCAATTATTACCAAAGTTAAATTCTCCTTAAACAACCCTAACATCCCACGCCCGTACCTCCATTTGCAAAACGCACAAAATGAAATCACTCAAGCTCTGTCAAATAACAACTTCAACGCAAAGAACATAGAAGATACTTGCAATTCCGTAGTCAAAGATAATACCCGATTTACAAAATTTTCCCCGCATCCCACGACTCCGTGGTGGGATAAAAAATGCGCGTTTCTGCTAGGTCAAAAGCGCAAATTTTTGCGTAAGGCTAAAAAACAAGTCTCATCCTCATTTTGGCTTAAATACAAACACTACTCCGCTCAACTCCGCCAATACATTAAAATCAGAAAAAGAATCTATTGGGACAAAATTTGTTCCAATTTAGGTTCCTCAAAAAACATTTTTAAAATCTTAAAAAGTATCTCAACTCAAAATTCCTCTGCTCCCTCCGAAAACCTGATTTTAACCCACCAAGCGACAGCTATCACCTGCCCACTCGCCCAAGCGAACCTTTTTGGGGAGCACCTTTTTCATGCTCAAAGGCCCTGTCCAATCCCTTTCTCATTCTGGGGTACAGGCTACAGCCACTTGGATACCCCTTTCTCGTCTACCGAACTGGAAGCAGCTATTCGTCGAACAAAGAACACGGCACCCGGGCCAGACCGCATTCCGGCTACTCTCATTAAATTTATTCACTCCCGTTACCCAACTAAGCTCCTTAACTTTTTTAATGTCGTTCAAGATACAGCCCAACCTCCATGTTCATGGACCCAAGCAAAAATCGTTCCGATCTTAAAACCAGGAAAAAACCCATCAGAAATTCTCAGCTACAGACCTATTGCTCTCACTTCGACTTTCGCCAAGGTCTACGAACGTATGCTTTTACAAAGGCTCCTTAATTTTTGCCTTCAGCAAAATATCTTCCCCCCCTCCCACACTGGCTTCCTCCCCTTTCGTGACTGTAATACAACTCACTCAATACTCTACCATGACATACGAGAAGCACGTGAACGGAGAAAATTTATCGTTTGTGTTGCACTCGATCTAGTCTCGGCATACGACAACGTATGGATTGATGGTCTCCTCACCAAACTCCTCTCGGTCGGCATATCTGGAAAAACAGCACTTTTCTTACAAAACTTTCTCTCCGATAGAACCTTCTACATCTCTTGGCGCAACACCCGGTCTGAAGATTTCCAGCAACCCCAGGGCCTTCCGCAGGGCAGTGTCCTCTCCCCCCTTCTTTTTATGTTTTACCTTAAAGACATTCACAAACACCTTCCCACTGGAGTTCAAATTCTTGTGTTCGCTGATGACATCTACATTTACTATGCTGCAAAATCTTTTGACAGGGTTATTGCTAAACTTCAAGATGCCCTCATCACCATTCAAACTTGGTGCACAGAGTGGAAAATGGCTATTTCACCCTCAAAAAGTGCAACTATTAATTTCTCTAACAAACGTCTGTCACCTACGATTCAGTTAACAATTTTTAACGAACGAATTCCCCAAGTTAATTCAATCAAAATTCTCGGCATCCATTACACTGCAAACATTTCTTTCCTCGGTCATTTTCAATACCTAAAAAAGAAATGTTTAAAAAAAATTAATGCACTCCGCTGCATCTCTAGCACTCAGTGGGGGTCTCGAACCTACCACCTCATTCAGATTGTAAATGCCACAATCAGAAGTATCTTAGAGTATGGCAGCCCAATCCTCTTCTCTGCGCCAAAATCACATCTTCGAGTAATTGAAACAATCTACAACTCTAGCCTCCGCGCAGCAACGGGCCTCCCACGATGGACTCCAATTCATATCCTCCACAGAGAAGCCGGCACTACCTCAATCTCACACAGGCTTGTTTTAGCAGCTAAAAAATTCTACCTCCGTCACTGTTCCCTTGGCTCTCACTCCCCAATAAATCGCCTTTTGCATAAATTCCATTTTACTAGACTTAAAAAGAAACCCCACCTTTTCCTCAAATTTCAGGACATCTTCAGCCAAAAAGGCATAAGTAAATTCAATATCATCCCCTTCCACATTCCAGTTTTCCTCACAGATCTCCCGAACCTCTGTCTTTTTGTACACGATCTTCCTTTTCAAACTACGAAAAATCCCAACGAAATCCTCCCTCTCTATCAGGAAACCCTCCACACCCTTTGGAAAGACTTTGTCATCCTGGCTACCGATGCCTCAAAATCCAGTACGAACACAGGTATTGCGGCTATTAACTCAAGGAACAACATGTCTTATATCTCTCAAATCCATCCTATTAACTCAGTTTTCACCGGAGAAGTTTTAGCGATTTGGTTAGCAGTCACAAAATTCACTACCGAGTATCTAGATTACGTTATTTTATCGGACAGTAAGTCCGCAATCACTGCCCTCATCTCAGCCACCCATAAATCCCCTCACAGCATCCTCCTCTTACAAAACAAGATAGTTTCAGCAAGTGAAAAAGTGAAATCAATCACGATCGCCTGGACACCAGCACACGTTGGCATCCCCCCCAATGAAACCGCTGATAAGCTGGCCAAACACGCCACCAATGCCCCTCGAGCCATCTCTTTTATCTCACCTGAAGACTTGTCATATTCAGCAGTTTTAGACTCAAACCGCGAACTCAGTAACCTCCGGACTAATTCAAAATACCACAAGCGTTTCCCCTTTGATCACCCTGTTAATAAAACTTCCCTCAATCAACTCCCAAACCGAAAATACGATATCTTAATCTCGCGTCTCCGAAGCAACACAATCCAACTTAACGAAATTTATGCAAAAATAGGGCTCGTAGACTCCCCTTTGTGCGACCATTGTCAACTTCCAGAATCTGCTATCCACCTCCTCTTTGAATGCAAAAAGTTCGAGCATCAGAGACAAACACTGCGCGCCTCAATCGGAGTTTTTCCACTCTCCCTTCACCGTCTTCTTAGTTATAACCAATACGATAATCTTCTCAAAAATTTAGTGGATTTTTTAATTTCAACTAAGCGTTTCTAGCCTCCAGTTTTCAAATCCATAATTAAATGCAGTCACTAATTTTTAAGTTTTAGTTTAAGCCTCTCTGAGCGCCTGGGAAAAAGAATATGTTTTTCTTATTTTTTTTGTTTTGATGAACGTGTTTCTCCAAAAGTATTGGAACCACCAAATGCTAGTTTTTAATTTTTTCTAATCTTCCTCTCCAAAAGTGTTTTGGAAAATATTTAATTTTGATCTCTACTGTAAACTTGTTTCGCTTCTTCAAGAACAGCGTACACTCTCATCACCTCATCGTCATCATCTTCAGCATCAACAACTCAACTCACAAAAATACACCTTACAGCAAGGGGGATAAAAGCGAGTAGCAGAGATCACCCCCACATCATCATCAACAGTCAACAGCCATCAGAATGTGTCTGTTTTCTGTATGAGTGAGTAGTTTAGTTGAACGGTACAGCTATTTGAAAGAAAAATGCCTACTTCAACATTGGATGCTAGAACAAGAGTATTTTCTTTTGCAAAGGCAAAGAATACTACAGTTGCTCAAAAGATTAAAGAGGCAATTTCAGCTGTTGGTGATGGTAATTCTTGTTTTTTCATTAAAGAGGGTTTCAAGTCATCCCTTTCAACTCTGAATTGAACGTATAAAAGTTTTATGTTTTTGCATATTATTAACATATAAATGCTTCACATTTCTGTATAATAACTTAATGACTCTTGAAATTTTTCTACATTAACCTAGTGAAGCTTGATATTTCTGTATTTATAAAAGCATGATATTTCTGTTTATTAATTCATCAAAGCTTGATATTTCTGTTTATTGCTTTATCAAAGCTGGATAGTTCTTCATATTTTATCAAAGCTGGATAGTTCTTCATATTTTATCAAAGCTGGATAGTTCTTCATATTTTATCAAAGCTGGATAGTTCTTCATATTTTATCAAAGCTGGATAGTTCTTCATATTTTATCAAAGCTGGATAGTTCTTCATATTTTATCAAAGCTGGATAGTTCTTCATATTTTATCAAAGCTGGATAGTTCTTCATATTTTATCAAAGCTGGATAGTTCTTCATATTTTATCAAAGCTGGATAGTTCTTCATATTTTATCAAAGCTGTGGATATTTCTGCACATTAATTTACTAAAGCTTGATATTTCTGCACATTAATTTACTAAAGCTTGATATTTCTGCACATTAATTTACTAAAGCTTGATATTTCTGCACATTAATTTACTAAAGCTTGATATTTCTGCACATTAATTTACTAAAGCTTGATATTTCTGCACATTAATTTACTAAAGCTTGATATTTCTGCACATTAATTTACTAAAGCTTGATATTTCTGCACATTATTTTACTAAAGCTTGATATTTCTGCACATTATTTTACTAAAGCTTGATATTTCTGCACATAAACTTAATAGAACTCTGTTTCTTAGTTTAATAATTATAATATAATTATTAAACTAAGAAACAGAGTTATATATTATAATGAAACATTTTTCGAACAAAGAATTAATGTTCTTTTTTAGATTACGTTCCAAAGTAAAATGTGCGGTAAGACAAAAAAAATTTCCCTTGAATAACTTTATTTGAATTTTTCTTTTTAGATCAGATTAAAAGAGAATCTTAAAAATACCTCGAACTTTATATCTCAAATTCTGTTTGCGTTATTGCCCTTTATTTTGCATAAATCGAAAGATACTGTTGAACAGAGTAAATGTCCATCAATTCATTTGCAAAAATTAAAGATATTTCAAATAATGTTTCGATTTTTTCTTCTTGGTCTCCACCCTATCGAGAGAGTTCTTAAGAGAATCGAAAATTTTTTGTCACACAAATCTAAAAATAGTTTATCCAATGACAATTTATAAAAAAAAAGTATTTAAATTTTTTTTCTTTTGATAATTAAATGGTGCAAAAATTAGAGATACAAAATACAACTTGATTGAAAGGTATACAAATTAATATTTAAATCTTACAAATTTTAAATTACATAATTTTAAATGGCAAAATATTGATTAAACGAAAACTGTCACAGCTTTTGAAAAATCAAAATTTAAAAGTAAATTTGCTTTAACTCAAACTGGTTCAGTGAGATGGCACAGAAATTTCATATTGGAAAATTTTTACATTTTAAACTACCTTATTCTGTTTTTCGATCTTTTTATTTAAAAATATTATTTAAAATAATTAGTATAAAAATTTTTGCGTATGGGAGATTTATAATTTGTTACTGATATGTCGATTGATACGCGCTCTGCTCTTATGTTTCCGAATAGATTTTGAGTCTAAAATTGAGTTTATCTATTTAGAAGTTGTGTTTATTACTTATTTAGCTACTGTTTTGAAAATACCATATTCAACCTTATTTATTGATAGAAATTAATACTTCTAATTAGTATTTGAGAGTACATGAAAAATTGCGTTAAACTAGTTTCTTAGCGTAATTAATGCGTCATGAAACAGTATGGATCCTCGTAAAATAAAGTTCTATCCCGAATGTTGAATTATTCAATGGTAATAAAAATAAAATAAACTTTTAAATTATTCTAGGGCCTATCTAAGTGGCACTGCCTTTATCTAACTATACAGTCTAATCCCACTTTGAAACTCGGATATAATGAACACTCGGCTGTAATGAACTTTTTAGTGGTTAATTTTTGCATTCTATTATCAACGCTTATAGTGGGACAAATGGGTAATTCGTTTATAGTGGATTCGAATTTCATTTCCTAAAGTTTTTTTTTCTTTTCTAATTTTGAATTTGGTGGAGTTGATTGCAAATGAAGAAAATTCTTTATATTGTGTTAAATTTTAATCTCCCATGTTGTCGCAAGCCATTAAGGCAATTGGTGCGATTACTCTTGTTTTCCAGTGGCGCCATCTATGACCGAGAATTCGACTTCTGCCTCACTCATACATCACATCCGCTTATATCGCCGACCCAGTCATACAGCCATTCATTCATCCACAGATCGTAATTTTGACCAGAACCAGAGAACTAAACATCTCCAATTCAGTACCTCCAGAGGTATTGATTTGTTATAGGAACATGGAGGACTTCATGACACGACAAATTCAATGTGCACCAGTGACCATTTACTACGCGGGAGGAGTCGGTCGGCTGGATTTAGAACACCCATTCTCACGAACGTAAATCCAGGACCCAGTCAACAAGGCTATCCCGGCCCCATGCTTAACGCTTTTAAACTAGGGTGAAAATGTTAAGCAGCATTTCCTCTCCTGCCCACCCCTCTATGTTGAAGATGAACCCCTATGGCGAACAAAAAATTTTATCTTTAGAGTGAAATCTGCATTAAATATTTTGAATACTTTGTACGGCAAGAAATGAGAAAATACATCATTCTTTACTAGTTGTTAATACTAAAATTGCTGAACTCTACTTCATCGAATTGTAGTCAGTCTGAAATCATTATCTTCTATAGAATTTAAAAATTAACTAATCATTTTCCTTTCAAATACTTCATTTAATTTATATATAATTTATGTTCCATATGGTAATCATTATTTCCAACAATGCCATTATCAATGTCAGAAAAATTTTCTAAGAATTTGGATATAGTGAGCCACCGTTTATACTGATTATTATTGCTGGATCTGCTGACAGTTCATTAAAACGAGGCTCTGCACTTTTGAAATAGCATTTGGATTTGGCAATAGCTCTGGTGCTATAAATGTTGAGAATCAATTTTGTTTATTTTGCATTTAGCATAATTTTTGCATTTGCGCAGATATGACGATAAACTCAAAACCAATTGAAATAAAATAACTGTTTATATATTTAAGATATTACGCTAAAATGATTACAAAACAATGAGAATGAATTGAAAAATGAGTATGAAAGCAGCATTGAAAGTTTTGGTATGAATTTGTATAATTATCGCGCAATATCACCCGTCTTGGCTAATAATAAAATTTCCTTTAGCCCCTACATTATTCTAATAAAATTTTAGAGCTTCATCTCCCAGTAGAGCTACCCTTGTTCGAATACAGGCCATGGCTGATCTCTTAAAATGCTGCTCTCTACTACAACAGGCTTAATATATGTCCAAGTGATAGATGAATAATCAGTTCGTTGAATCGTGGAAGTGTTTTCTTTCCACGCATATTAGTATTACATCGCTTGATTCAGAAGTTCCCTTGTCTTCTAGGTTGGATTCAAAATTGCAGGCTACAGAGTTGAATTACAAGAATCAGCCCTTTTCAACGCTGGTAATAAAAAGCAATGGCTACACTTAGATGTTTTAATTGTACAACTTAGACATTTTAAAATAATACAATATGTACTTTCCTTTTATATGAAAAATTGAAATTTTACTGAAAAAGCATAATTTTGATAATACATTTTCCATGTGTAAGAACGTGTCATGGTCTAAAAGTATTGAATATCAAATTTGTTCTAACAAATCCATCAATACAGTGATATTCATTAAAATAAAATGTGTTAGATGTAGCTGCATATTCTTATATGAAATTAATCTAATAGTTATTCATAAATATTAGAAATTTTCAGTCCTAGTTAATATGATCATTAACATAATCACGTTTCATTCGTTTTTTCTTTACACGAGTTATTTAAATCTTAGTGAAAAACATGTTAAGCAAAATTTTGAATTGACTGAATTTCTCATGTTTAAAAGCGTGTGATTTGTTTTAAATAGGTAACTACCCTATTTTTGTTTCAACCGAATTCATTAAACAACAGTCAATAGAGTAAGATAAACAGCCACCTATTCTTGTGTTAAGTTATTCTAATTAATAACTATATCGTTTGTTATTAAAAATTGATTATTATGTTATAATAATCAATATTTAAGTATAATGGTTTGAAATCTGCTGCGTAATTACGAAAAATGTAAATTGTTCATGTGCCCCTTACGGATATCTAAAGGATTCCCCCATAGAGGTGATATAAAGGGCCTCTCTACCACCTCTATATACCACCTCTATGGATTCCCCTGAAGTGATTGCCATTTTAAATTTTACAAAATGTTTACATTAAATGTTAAATATAAGTATTTACCTAAATTTTAGAAATGACAATTTTTAAATAAAATACAAAGTTGGGATATGCCAGCATTATTAAGAAATTTTATGCCAAAAAGAATTTATTCTTCTGGGTATACCTCTTTTTACGAACAGTTAAAAAGCAAGCATTCTTATTACACAGGGTAATATAGTGATAAGCCACATTTTTTAATTAGGAAATATTTTTACATGAATTTTAGTATTATTCCTAGATGCGCGCAGATACATAAAATCACCCCGAATAACTTTTTGATGTATAATATTTTCAAAACTACGAATTTTTTTAATTCTACCAACAAAACAAAAAAACTGCCCCACAAATTTTTTACATTGTATTATATTTCCATGCAATATTTTCACGTTTTAAAAAGCAAATCTTCACTCAAATTTCATAGTTTAAAAAGATATACAGAGAACTCAAATTATCCCCACTTCAGATTATATGAGATTTCTTTGAAGATTTCAAACATTATATACCTCCTGATCATTCTGTGTTTTTTTTTTTTTTTTCCTTCGTTGTTTCAGTGATTTATACTCTGAACAAAGACTTCTGTTGCATATTTGAAATATGTACACATATGTGAATAACTTTTTTGTTTGAACCTTTCATTTAGCCTTTTGATATCCGCGGTTATCCGTAGTGCCCATTTCCCCTCCATTCTGCGGGTAATCTGGGCTCTTCTAATTTAACCCTTAACGGCCCGGAATTATCTTCAGTTAACTTCTCACTTGATATAATTATAATAAGTATGATTAATTACAATTGTAAATATAACAGCAGATGTGATTAAAATAATTTCATTGTTTTAGCCATCATGTGTGGTACTTGACCCAGTAAAAGTGCTATGCCACTTATTGGTTCTTTGAGGGTTAAAATAATGTCAAAATTCGCAATCAAAGAAAGACTCTTTTTGAAATGATAACAATTTTATTGTTTAATACTGCATCTAATAATATTGTTTATTACTGCATCTAATATTGTTATTACCGCATCTAATAATAACAATAGAAAGTAGGCAAAATAACTGGTTATGTGAAAATACTAAGTGCAGACAGTGCGATTTTGTAGGAAAGTGAGAAACTGAGTAGACTATTGTTTTATTGATCCGATTTTTTCTCCCGCAATTTAATTATTAGTTTCTAATTGCTATATATATTTTTTTCTAATTGCTATATATTTCTAATTCTATATTTCTAATTACTATATATTTTTGTAAAATATTTATTTTCCGGTTAATTCCTCTGATGAAGTAGAATGGCCGAAAAACTGATATTTCAATTATTTTCCAAAAATGATCAACGCATGAGTTTCCGAGGTCACTGATTGAGATTTTCTTCTTTCAATATCCACATATGCTGAAAATTGAATAAGTCTATATTAAGTTATATTTTATTATTATTCAGGACTATTATACATACATGATTCTAAATATATAGCATGGCGATAGTAACAAGAAAATCTGCTTTTTCATGGACTAATTATAAATAAATAATTCTATTTTTCAGAATTTATTAAATTATTATTAGAATTTATGGGATGGGTTCTTTTTCCTAAGTATTACGCTGTTGAACGGATAACGAGTCTCTTCAAAAAACCCTATGTTGCATAATAATTTCTTAAGCAATTTCAAATACCGAAACTGATTTTCTCTTAGAAAATTATTTAAATAAATATGTTTTATAATTTCATTCGTAATTGGTTGTTAAAGCAAGGAAAATTGTTTCGAGTGTTTTTATTAGTATTCAAAAATTCTAAAGAAAGGTAGAAATTCTATTTACCAAATATCTTTATTTTTAATGAAAATAGTCAAAAATCATGTTTAGTTTTATTAAAAAGTAGAAGAAAAAATTAAATTTTCTTCAATAAGACCCTTATTTCGGAGAGACCTTGGTTCTGCATAGATCCTTAGAATGAAGGAGGGGATCACCATTTCATAAATCGCAATGAAGATTCTATTCAATTTAGCCAATCACTGATCTAGCAGTTACTCTACCGGACTATGGTTGTGGGTTCGAATCCCACAGTAAGCATAGATGTCTGTGTGTTCTGTGTCCTTTCTTTTGTGTGAATGTAACCAATCCTATAAAGAGATTTGTGGTTGCATGACGTTGACGACGCTAATCCATCGCCGCGTCTTAGCCACAGGTGCCCACTGGGCAATTCTAGCATTTCTGAGGTCAATGGGAAATAGACCCAAGAGCAAGCCATTAAAATACTCTATTCAATTTTACATAGAGTTTTTAAACTACTGTATTTTACTAATTGTAAAGGTAGTTTTTAAAAACAATAATGAAAGCACAATTATTTCTGAGTATCAAAATTCACATGCAGAAAACCACTTTGTATCCATAATAATTGGAATATATTGATAATAATTAGTTTTAATTTTCTTACTTTTCTTTCTACTGAAAAACAGTATTGATTAGTACATAAATGTTTTGGATCTTGACCTCCAGAATTCTGTGGGACGCTTCTTTTTTACCATTGTTTTCAATTATTAAGTGTTTAATATGCTAAGACTTTCTGTTAAATGTCTCGTCAAACTGGAAATTTTTCACTGTGATCTTACAAGACAGCAATATTTTACAATTGTCAACATTCTTGGAAGGAGCACATGTAGCATTGCAAACGAACACAAGTCTTATTTGTGAAGTGATTACTTAATTTACAATAAATTCTAATTATAGTCCGTATTTACTTTTAATCCTCTGTATTCTCAATGTAGATGGATCTTAATATTAATTTGTGGGTATAAATCTGAATTTCAGTAGGAATAGTACTTTTTCATTTTACGTGAAATTTTACCAAAAATATTAGTTTTCCTTAAAATAATAGTATTTTTTCCATTAGAATTATTTATTGTTAGAATTTTATCATTCCAATGAAAATTTAAGCAGAAACCGTCCTGATTTTTCCCCAACATGTGTAAATCATAAGGAATCTGCAAAATTCAAAAGCATAGCAGTGTTATCGCAAAAAGAAAAACAAAAAAAATGAAAATACTAATAAAAAAAACTAATTTAGAAAAGGTGTCCTGTTGTTGTCGTCAGCCATTAAGGCATTGGGGGTGCGATTGTTCTTGTTTTCCAGTGACGTCATCTTTGGCCAAGAATTGGACTTCTGAAAAGCCCATACGTCACACCTGTTTAAAAGTGAACCCATTCCTTCGTCCCCAGACAGTAATTTTGACCTGAACCAGAGAACGATCAATTTCCAATTCTGTACCCACTGAGGTACTGATTTGTTATGGGATCATGGAGGACTTTTTGACCTGATATGTATAGCGTGCACCAGTCACCGTTTACTAGAAAGGTGTCCTACTGTAGGATAATAGAAGGATAGTACCAAAATACATTAAATATCATATATATATATATATATAAGCTTCGGCTATGGTTATTTCTGGGCAATTTTATGACAAAAAGAAAACTCTATAAAACTTAACAAAATATTTTCTAACATTTGACTTAAAATGCCCTTAAATGACTTACTTAAAATTTAATTTTTTTTCTTTTCAAAAACCATTCATACTCTCACTACAGCCAATAGAAGGCTTCTCACTTTACCTGTTTTGATTGTTCTTGGTTGAGTCTCCTTCTACTAAGTTTTTCCTATTCCTTTTAATCATCTATCAATAAAAAATCAATTAAAATTATCGTTTTAAATGAAATTATCTTTGGATGATAGTTTTTAAAAAGTGCAAATTTTAATTACCATTCTAAATTCCAGAGATATGGCAGGATTAGTGAAATGGGGATTAAGTCTATACCAGAGGTGGGTAAACTATGAGAGGCTACATTTAAATAAAGGAGGCCGCATGATACCTATAAATGTGACTTTTGTGTAATTATAATTTTTGCTTAGTTTTATCACTTTTTGTGTTATATAGAAATAATGCATTAAGTCATTTATTAAAAATAAAGTTTGCAATATAAAATTTCATATTTACATAAGACTAATGACATATTTTAATATTTAATAATTTTTTAATAAACAAAATGTGCTTAAATACTATTTCAAATAAAAATAAAGTAGAAGCATTTTTAAAAAAAACTTCAATCTTTTAAATATTTATATTCTTTGAGTCAAATAGTGTTTCTTTGCAACATTCACTTTTCTCAAATTAAAACTGTATAGCACGATAAACACACCATTTTACTTTTCACAGAATTAAAAAAAAAATCACCACTTTACATTAAATGTTCCGTTTTCTTCATATAACTTTCTTCTGTTACTATTTGACACGGAGATAAAACGAATATCAAATAGTATCTTTAAGTAACCGTGCTCTTACTAAAAGTAATAAAACCGTGTATTAAAAAAATATCAGAATTAGTAAAACAATAACTAAATTTTCACAATGACCGATAGCAATACAAAAGAGACTCTCAGGTAAGTTACAAGTGAGCAACTTACAAGGGAATGATGAGAGATGATGGGCAAAAGGAGAAAAGTAGGTACTGTCAGTCTCTCAGAACAGCCACCGTCACGGTGTCTGGGGATGGCAATGCTCGATGGATGGCAGTGCGTTATTTAATTATATTAAATTTCTAATTGTCGTAATATATGTAATTAAATATTAATACAACAGCAAGAGACCACTTAAGAAATTCATGGAGGCCTCGGATTTACCTCCTCTGGTCTCTACCCTTATATTATAATGATCAAAAATCCAAATCTATGAGATAGTTTTATTCAAATATGTGAAACTTCCTAATTTAATACATAGTTAGCACTAATTAGCGTATTTGTATTGAACCCTTCCAACCAATATCATTGGCACTCATGACGTAAAACTCCATTTATTTGAACCAAGTTAGTCAGGATGATTGCATTTTTCTCTTGTTTTTTAGAAGTTTCGGGAATTTTGAACAATACGATGCACAGAAACATCTCATTGCCTATATGTAAATTGTGTTCTTCATCAAAAACTATCTCATTTATAATTTGAAATATGACTTAGCATTAGTTTATCCCTTTAATTCCTCAGTTATTAAATTAAATTTAATTTCAGGTAATGAAAATAAAGGAGCATCTGTGTCTGCAATTGTAACATGGATTCTGAGTAAGTTTTTTTTTAAATGATGAACACTTCACTATCAATATTTATTATTGTAGATTTAGAACTTTGATAATTAGCAGTACTTGTGCATAATTAACGTTGCAGAAATTTTTCAGGATCACCCAAATCTGTTTTTCTCCCTTTCAATAGCTATAAAAAATTTTAAAATTTAAACACAAATTTACAATCTCAAATTAACTGTTTAAAACTTTTAACCATATTTATTGCTTAATAGAAAAATTCTATGGAATTTTTAAAAATTATCCCCATGTCTAATAAAAAGGCTCCTTTTTTCCCACTGTTTTTGAAAAGTAAATCAGCTAAATATCTTTTTTTTTACACAATAACATTTTATTATTATTAGGGTAAACCAACCAGTGATTGAACAATTAGCTTGACTTTAAACAGCTTGTCTTCAAAAATTTCATAATATTTTTAAAATCTGTAGTTTCTGGTAAATGACAGTCAACATATTTGTTGTAAAATACAAATTATTTAAAAATTGAGGGAATTTATGAAGTATTTCAAGGTTTTGGACATTTATATAATAAATAAGGTAACCAAGTGAGTGAACAGCCCCTACCAGTGAATAAACACTATTTCTGTGACTGAACACTTGGTATTCTGAGTATTTTATGTTTTCAGGCACTTGTACGACTTATATAAATCATACAAATGTCTGAAAATATAAAATACTAATTATTTTGAAAAACTTTACACTAGGTCATATAATGTATATGGGTATCGAAAAATACGTCTATTAAATAGGGAAAAAATTTAAATTTTTTGTTATTTCGGATACTATTTAAATAACAAGATAGCCTGAAAAGAAATTGAGAGGCATCAGTTCTATTTGTTTTTAAAAAAAGTCCTGAAATTACCAAATCTTGAATTTGTGTAGAATAGGTCTTACATTTCCTTACTTTCAATCTTTAACACTAAACATACCATAACCACTCAAATGACCGTTTAAGAGCATCGAAAATGCGCTATCGTTTTTGCACATTTGACTTCATGACTTTTTCTAACTAACTATTTCTCACTATTTATGACTAACTATTTCTCACTATTTCTAACAGTTAATTTCTATTAATTTTTTTTTTGTATTTTGTTTGTTTTGAATAATACTTGTCGTATACCCATTTCTACCACTTTATTGCTTTATAAGGTTATCGGATCAGAAATTACGATGTAATACGTGTTCAACGTATTGCATTCGATTGGCTGCACATTTCTGCAAAGACAGTTGCGTAGTTAGTTCAATCAGGATAACTGTAAATTCGAATTTTAAGAAAGTACCTAATATTTTAGATTGGCATTTTTGTGTAAGAAAAAGTGATAAAAACTAAATGTTTTGATAAGAAGCTTAGATTTTATTTTGATAGCTGCACTTCATTTCTAACAAATTGTTAGTTTTTACCCAGAAAAATGTCCAAACAATCAAGACAGCGCAAGTTCTTAGAAGAAATAATATTAATTATAAGAATAATTATAAGAATTATAATTCTTATATATTCTTATAATTATAAGAATAATTATAAGGATCAGAGAAATAATAATAATTAGAAGAAATATGTTTGCGGAAAATGTACAATGGAAACACTCTGTATATGTAAAAAATGCGTTGAGCAATGAATTAAAAAGTCTTTGTGTTTGTAATACATAAAAATTTGCAATATACAATTTTGTTTTATAATAATTTTTTTTAGTATATTTCCTTTCTAACATCCATATTTCATACATTCAATCAAGAAACATAAATTCCGGTCCAACTATGGCAGAAATAGGTATTTAAGTGTTGGTATGTTTAGTGTTAAGATAAAGATTTTTGCCTCTGGACTATCAGCTTTTGGTAATTTAAATTTTCTCCGTGTTATGAATGGGTGTCGTCTCAAAAGGCTGAGCAATTTTCTTCCTTGTGATTTCCGTCATGACATTGCATTGTAGACAGCATTTTTCACGTTCATGTGCATCCAATTTAGAATATTTTAAAACAGAAAAATGACAGATTCATTTTGATTAGTCTTGCTTTTGGAAACTGAATAGATGCTTTGTTTAGATTTAGATGTTTTCAGCCTGCTTTTGACCTCACAGCTTCTATAAACGCTGCATGTTCTTCAATAACTCTCGTACTTCCTTTTTGCTGAACACCACTGATCATAAGTGAGATTGCTTTCGAAAGGCAATATTTCTCTTAAATTATCTTACACTTATTTTCCTCGGAAAAAAAAATAAGAAAAATATAGTTACGAATTAGTAAATGTGTGCATAATTTTGTGAATATTCCATTAATAGATTAAATATCTTAGACGGACTCTAAAGAAACAGTTCAATTTGAAACTTTTTGCAGGAAAGTCACGTAATTTGGAGAAAATAACGCCTAAGGGAGAGCGCTTATAAAATACTATATTTCTTATAAAAGATAGTTTGGTAATATTTTTGCTGATTTAGTCATAATCTTGGCGATACTTGGCTGTCATTTTGGCAACAAAATGACAGTTCTGGAAAATTAGTTTCGAAGCGATAGGACTAATATTTACGGAGTTAGAAGAGAATAGCTTAGAATCGTACCGAAAATTCCGAGGTTTCCTCACCAAGCCTAAAAAAATAGAACTGTGTTTCATCAGAGGGAATTCTGCTCCCGCATTACCTTCTGTCTAAATTTCTAAAATCAGTCTTAATGTCTAAATTTTCAACATCTAATTGAATTTAGGTTGAATACTTACACCCAATTTACAGCAGCAGTAGAAAACCATCCTTTATAATTGATAATGTGTTAGGAACATTTGACTGAATCAAAAAAAATTATGATTCTTGTATGTTTTATCCAGAGTTTGTTAGATGTTAATAATACTAAAGATAATTATGTCAATGATAATGCCAAAAATATACCGTAAATAATTTAAATATGCATCCACATTAAATACTAAATCTTCTTCCTTCCAACATTTAAAGACGAAACGTTAAACTTGCTTTAAATATATTCAATAGACAGCTATAAATTCACTCAATGAAAACTACAATATAGATTCGCATCCTGGTCTTAAAAACATCCTATCATTGAATGAATAACTGGCCCATCAACCTACTTTCAAGCCAAATTTCATTTTATTCGATAGAGGTTTTGATGAAAGTTGCTAAATCTGATCATTTTAAAACACCTCTATATAAGAGACCTCAACCAAACTAAAATATCGAATAGACAGAAATGGAGGGGGGGAAATGATGCGTTTAATCCTTTTCACAAAAAACTGCTGGATATTTACTGTACTGGACAGTATCTTTTGATACATGTAAAATACAAAGCAGCCACACAATATCAATTTGAGATTCAAAACGGTGCGTTATTTTTAATTAATTTTTTCTGACAAAATTATACCAACAAATTCTGAAATCAGTTTTTGAAGAGCAATTAATTATACAGTTGTCTACTTTTTTTTGATAAATATGTGCACTCAGTGAAATTCTTTAGAATCTTCCAGATCTAGTTATCAATTTAAAAGGTAAAAAAATAGTTAAATTTTCATAAATCTCAAAACTCAGATATTTTATTTTTAATGACTTACTCAAAACTAGATCGCATAATTTTCTTGCTTTAGAGGTTTGAGAAAAATCCCTACAATTTCTAAAAATTATCTCTTCTCTTTATCTAAATAAGCGACTCTTTTGTTCTCTACGTTATTTAAAAAGGTATTTTACTGTCAAATACTAAATCATCAATATTTTGATAAATGCAACAACAAAAAACCAAGGAAATGTAAATCAAAAATTTAACCTGTACTCCAAGATGGCAAGGTTAGAACCCCTTGATATTTCTTGATATAGAAATGATCTTTGATTGCACTGTAAACAACAACTCGCAAACGAAATTTTGACAGATGCCAACTTCTCCGGACACGCCAATATAATTGAAAAAACGGTAAATAACTACAAACTAAATTTTGCAAATATTTGACTATTTTTGCTTCTATAAAGTGGTGAATTATATAGACCCACGAATTATTTAAAAATAGTGGTGGATAAAAATCTACTAAATTGAATTTATTAAACCAAGAATCACAATTGATAAACTACCATTTTGAAATATTTATTTGCTGCCCGAAGAAAGTTGGCATCTCTGTGTTGAAGACGTGTGAGACACGTCAATTATTGTTTTGACATAAGAAACAAATGACGTCTCCCAGACGTCTTCGTATGTAAAAGGTTAAGAAATAAATTTCTATAGTTCCACATAACTATTAGAATACATGCTTTTCAGTTGAGTCCATTGAATATTTTTCAGGTAACTACTCAATTATGGATCCAAACCAACTCAAAATACAAGTGAAAAAATCAGTAATCAAGTTACTAGAAAAAGGAGATTTGCAAAGAAGTTGGACTTCTAAAGGTGCTCTTGGATCATCCGGATCCTTTGTCCTGCCAAAAGAAAGAGTTAAAAAGACAAATTACATGAATTCAAATTCCAGAGCTCAAATGAAAAAGTCTATAACATTGAAAGCAAATACAATACGAGAATCTAAAAAATTTCCAAAGATAAGAGAAAGTGGAATCAAAGCTGACAAATTTTCAGTCTCTGAGTTTCAAAAGTTGCTGGAAAAGCAGACCTAGTTTTATTCAACGTAATAAATTTTTTAAAAAAACATTTCCTTATTTAAGGATGTAATCCTGAGGATGGATTTATGTAAACTCTTATAAAGGTTTTAATAAATTTTCTTTTAAAAAATATTTTATTTTCAACATTTGTAACTGAATCCATGGCATTGAGAGGTTTGGATTACATAAAAAAATTTTGAACATCACGTAAATTAATCAGTTTAAACTATGAAATTTTGAAAAATCCAGACAAATGTGTTTTTTAGAAAAACGCCATTCTAAATCTATGGAAACACTACCTATGTATATGAAATTGAAAATATAAGAAGCTTTTTAATTGTGGATTGAAAGTCCATGATGTTCCATGAAAGTCCACAGTTTCATCTGGCAAACAATTTTATTTTGATCATCTTCATCAAAACAATTACTGTTAGTTCTTGATGCAGTGAGGATTAAATAGTTTGATTAATACAAATTTAGAGCAGAAATTAATGTTAAAAATAATCCAACACAAGGACATTCAGTGAAATTCACACTGTACCTTTAAATTTTAGAGGTACCTTTTAAAAATCAGAGGTAAAAATGTTTATTTCTGAAATCAGAGTTTTTAGAGTGTACTTAAACTTACATCACCTATGAGTATTTTATTTTCAAGCATCATTTGCATTGAATTGAAATAATATTAATTTAAACTAAGTAATTTTTCTAACCTATAGCAATTGATTCATCTCAAATTACCAATCAAGATTTACAGACACATAATTATGCCGCTCATTCCTGGGGGTAATCTCTTACACACGCAATACTTAACTGAATTTTATTTACATAGACTACTATCATATCTTTTTTTTTCGCATCTGCTTAAAGAAAGACATATTATTATGAAAACATGTAACTGAGCTTGTGAATACCAATGGGCAATAAAAATGATTCCAAGTAGCAATTTTATTTGAAGAAAACAAAATGAGTGTTTGGCTGACTGCCTTTTTTATATAACGCATATCTCCTTTATAAAGAGCCCTGGTTTAACGACATATCAGGTTTAACGAGACAATTATGTAAATAATTGGTTTATCACTATAAAAAAAATGCCCTTTTTTCCGGACTCTCTTTGTATGCATGACTGTTTAAAGATTTTTGTTGGCAAAGCGATTTTTCACTTTCTCACTTTAATCCTTAATGAATTTAAAATGTCAATTCATATTCTAGTTTTTGCCATACAATTTTGCGCACTGTACTATAACTATTCTCAAATCATTTAACGATTATATTCTGTACTTACTCTACATTATTTCAAGGTTTTGAACATTGTATGAATAAAAGTGAGATTCGACTTTATTGTTAAATTGATACTCTACCTGATTATTTTCTTCAGATAATTTTTTAATTTTTTCAAATGGCAACAAATTAGACCACAATAGTTTTAAAGGTTTATACACTTAAATGTGATTTCAATATGTAAGACTTAAAGTAAAGACAGTTTCTGACGTTTCTTCGCAATATACACTAGAACCGCTGTGGGGACTATCAATATGTGGTGAGAGTGCAGATATACTTTCGTAATATTACGAAATTTTCACGAAGAAAATTTGTTTCTACATTTTTCAAATCCGTTGTGACTTATACAGAAAAAAATTGTTTTGGATGGTAAAAAATCACTGATTACGAATGCATTCATTTTACGGTTTTGCTCAACCAACCCAGCTGAACCCATGAATACCTGACCCCAAAAAGTGGTCTACAAATGAAAAGCACCAATACGAATAAAGTGGTACTTCACTAAGTGGATAATTTGTTCTGTTTTTTACCACTTTAGCTTTAAAAAAGAAATAAGCCTTGAATTGCCATCTAAGTATAAATATTTATGTCATTAATATATTGCGGTAGATCGAACTACTTTGTTTTTGCAAAATAAATACTACTAATAAAACAAGAGTGGTACTACCACTTTTTTGGAAAAAGGAACCGTCTCAATGAAAGGCTGCTGGGCACAAATAAGTTAAAAGCATAAAGTTTACTGTATTTTCTTTTTAATTTTTTCTACAGTATAACGTTAAAACGCCTGTTTGACGAATATAACTCGGATTTAACGAAGGAATTCATTTTTGAAATCATGTTTTTGAAGAAGAAAAAACTTTCAAAACAAAAATTTATGTCAATAAGAACGTCTTAACCCTGACCCGCCCCCTTTGGGGGCATCCAGGAAATACTGTAGACCATCGTTGGAGCAATCCTCGAATCAGTCGGTGGACCCAGCGGTGCATGGACACGAAGTTCCATGGCCCGAGTCACGCCCGACAAAAAGCAACACAGTCGCTCGGTGGACAGAGGAGACCGAAAGGGACAATCCCGAGTCGGGTGCGGCGGTGCCATACTCAGCTGCAGACGACTCACCAGGAGTGTGGCACTGAGAGACAGCCGCCACTCCACGACCCATCGAGGCATCCTCTGACTGGAAGATTCTGAAACCATTTTGAACATTTGTTAAAAATTACAATCGAAATAATGACCGACAACCTGTCGGTCTTACAAATAAAATGAAATAAAATGAAAATTACAATTTGAAATAAAATTTGAAAGCACCCGGAAAGGGTGGTGCACGCCATAGTCAATGTTGTTGTTGTTGTTGTTAATTTACGTCGCACTAGAGCTGCACAATGGGCTATTGGCGACGGTCTGGGAAACATCCCGGAGGATGATCCGAAGACATGCCATCACAATTTTGATCCTCTGTGGAGGGGATGGCACCCCCGCTTCGGTAGCCCGACGACCTGCGCGAAGTCGAGCACTTTACGGTAGCACAATTTAACGAGGACCAATACCGCACACCCTCGGTCCCTACGCAGACTGATCCAAGTGGTCACCCACCCGCACACTGACCGTAGCCAGTGATGCTTGACTTCGGTGATCTGCTGGGAACCGTGTTTTAATGATCAGTCCACTGCGGGACCGCCATAGTCAACTCACAAAATTTGGGGAATAATCAGTATGAAATCTTTGTTCTTAATACTGCAATCGCCCTTTGGTTGGATGGGCACGATCTTTGTCTTGCTGGGTGATTAACATTTAGTTTTGAGCCGTATTTTTTGTTTGCGAAGTCTCAATTCACATTTACTTTTCTTTTTGCACTCGTTCATCTTATGCCCCTCTTCACCGCAGTTTGCGCAGTTTTCATTATTCAGACAATCTTTAGCCATGTGCCCGTATGCGTTACACTTGTAACACCTTAAGGATCTTAAGTATTCTTTGGCCCGATGGACGGACCAACCAATTTTAAGTTTTGTCTTTCTCATAATTTTCTTGAAGATGCTAGGATCTGTCTGGACAGCCCAGTGTTTCCCTTGTTTGCCTTTGACGGAGAAACAAACTTAATCGAAATAAATCGATCGAATCGAAACATGTTTTGCCTTGAATTACTGATGAAGTTTATAGTATCTATGTTAAGAAGGCAAATTATTGAATAAATTCTATACTCGTACTCATATATACTGATCAAATACTTGTGAAACACAGAATATAATGGACAGCTAACTTATCTGGAATCAATAGTTGTTTATTTTGTAAAAAATATTTACAATGATCAAGTGTTTTAGTTCAATACAGAGAAGAACAAAATTTATAGTAACTATTTTGCGGCGTAATCTCTCTTCGAATATGATGTCGAACAAGTCAAATATTATTCCAAGTTAACACTACATAGAGCCTTTATGTACAATCTAAGCTCTTAAAGTCAATCACCAGGCTTGAATTATTTCCGAAAACACCATTTTTATATCGTCTGTAAATTGACATCCATAACCAAGAGTAATAAATTTTAGTAGCATTTCTTATCATGTTTATCTTGAATAGAATGATTTCCGCTACAGATAAATAAATTAAACACAGATATAAATCAAAGATTTTATCGAATAAATAAAACATTTCTGCCAACAATCATCTTTGGAAAGACGCTTAAGAGGCCTCTCAACGCAACTCAATATCTTTATTTGATTTTCACAAATATACTTAGGGTGAATTTTATCCGAATTTGATATATAAACGGTATTTTAGATTCTTTATTAATATTATCTAACAAAATTATACCCATTCAGCAATTAACACTATTTGAAAGCTAGTTTATAAGTATACAGTTGCTACTTTTAAATTTTTGATAATTGTCTTTATTTTTGTGCAAGTAACATTAAAAAAAATTTTCAGCATCATCCAATTCGGTTTTTATTATTTAACTGCAATAAACTTTGAAAATATTTAAAAACTGACAACTGTGTATATTAAAATTATTTACTCAAAAGCATAACTTTATTACGGAGAAATCCATAGAAATTCTAAAAGAGATTTCCTAATCTAATAAAGAGACCCCTTTATTTTCCACGCAAATCAAAAATTTAACATTAAATGATGACTCCACAGCAGCCAGTATCAAATACGGACAAAATCTTCACAGCAGTCAGTATCAAATACGGACAGAATTTCCGCTGCAGCCAGTATTAAATACGGACAAAATCTCCACAGTAGCCAGTATCAAATACTTAGTAACAGAATGCAAGCACTCTTCATATCTCGAATAAAAAAGTAGTTACATTTTGTCAACATTTCAAAAAGAATTTTTGATGCAGCTTCAAACATAACATTCATCTAAATATAACACCGTTTGGACTATTCAATTTGACTCAATACATTAACAGGAATTAACCGTGGTGACAGCTGGATGACAACCAGTTGTAGATAAATTGTTACTTCCGCTGTCAATCTGATTCGCTTTAGTTGATAGTCTTATTTAATTGAGAGTCTTATTAAATGTTTGAAGTAACCTTTGAGACTTGATCAATTGAGACTTGTAACCTTTGAGACTTGATCAATTTTCGGCAGTTCAAATTTTAGATTTTTATGAATGGATTTTTATCTTTATTTTTAGGAAATTATGATGATGAGGAAATGAAGATTCCTTTTCCTCGTCATCTTGATTTTAAGTTAATTTTTTGATTTTCATTTTCTCAATACTTTTTAGTTCTTTATTAATTTTTGATGAAGAGATGAGATTTTGATCCAGAGACTCCAAATATTTAAGGTTGTTATAGATTTTTTCTCAGTAAGTGAGCTAAAGCAGAAATTTCAAAAACAAACAGATTTTTTAAAAAAATTACTAAAATTTAAGTAAATATCTATAATGTACATACATACTTTCATATACATATATTAACTCATTAGG
The DNA here is from genome assembly GCF_982258835.1 of Parasteatoda tepidariorum. Taxonomy (NCBI): domain Eukaryota; kingdom Metazoa; phylum Arthropoda; class Arachnida; order Araneae; family Theridiidae; genus Parasteatoda; species Parasteatoda tepidariorum. Next base: position 6,485,312 of record NC_141766.1, read on the forward strand.
CCTAAGTCAAATGTTGTGCATACACAGAGGAAACTTACAAATAGTAGTCGCAGAAATGTTTCTGTAAACACGTTCTTATGAAATTTCAATCGCGATGTTGCAGAATCATGTTTATTATCAATTTCCGAATTTTGTTACGTTTCTTCTAAACTGTTATGTACTTTTTACATTTCTGCGATTTTGTGTGCTGTGCGGGTTGATAACAGAAACGTCGAAATGTCCACGTCATAACAAAAACATAGCAGAAACTTTTTTTCCTACCTTTTGGTCATCAAATATTTTAGACTTTACACTGTTTTCAGTTTTAAAAAATATCTTTTTTTGATCATTTAAACATTTTTTTCACCTTCATCCAAATTATTTTTTATCGGGTTGAACAAAAATAAGAGAAAATTTTTTAAAAATGTAAACCCAGAGAGTATTAAATTACTTATCGAAAGCTGCTAAAAACATAATTTCATTGCTTTAAATTTTTGAGAAGGAAAAAAATCCTCACAAGTTTGTAAGGACTATTTTCTCCTCCTTTTTTGAGAGGTACTCTTCGTCATCAGTTATTAAGTATACGTATTACTTTTACAAATATTGTTGAATTGTATTTTGTAAGCTAATTTTCGCTACAAAATTCTTACTTCTATGAGAATTTTGTCATAAAATTTTGTTCTCGAGTCAAACCACAGATAATTTGCTAATGATAATCAAGAATTTATTACATGTTAATTGAAACTAATACAAATGAATTTTTTCCTAAATTTTTCATTCAGGCAAAAAAAGTTAATTACGAAATGTAATTGTTTTATTTGATGCACACCACCTGTCGTAGTACGCATTTATAAATTTTATTGGAAGAATAAGTAAAGAGTAATTGTTTCTTTTCAAGTGAAAACGATTTTTTCGGAGAATAAAGTTCTCAGTTCTCTCTCCTAAAATTTAGTAAAATAGCTATTAAAATTAGTTTTAAAATAACCTAATTATAAATCTAATTAGGTTAGAAGTAAACTGTATAAAAGACTGAAAAACTTGGAAAAGAAAAAAAATCAATAATATTTTAATAACATTTTGTGTGTAAGGTAGTTAAAAAAATAATTTAAAAAAAAAAACGCAATCGTAAGTCATTTGGGACCATGAGAAAACAGTCTTCATAAAATAATGAAAAGAAGTTGGATTGAAAACAATTTAACGCAAGATAAGTGAAAAGTATTTTTTCCTTACAATAAAAAAAGGAACATTTTTATAAAGTTTTATGTGCAAACTAGCTAAAAATTAATGACTTCAAAATATCCCAATATATATCTTAATACTTTAAGAAAACTGTCCTGAAGGTAGAACCGATATATATTACTACTTTACAAGTAACAGCAATTTTTTTTCATTTAAAAAAAATTGTATAGTTCTTGAAGTAGCTAAAAAGAATAAGTTCAAAATAACCTAAGTCATAAATCTCTTTGGATAAGAAAATTGTCCTTATAAAAAAGAATAAAAAAGCTGACAACTGCAAACGATTTGGCAGAACAGGGCTATTATGTAGGATTGTTAGATAAATCTCTTTTTAACAAGCGTAGCGTCAATCAAAAAATGATGATAAACCATACAGTTGAGATAGTATGTCAACTCTATGTGATAAACAGAAAGAAAAAGTTTTTTTTTGAATAGGGGGCCGAATTCGAAACGAAACCTATATTTTATTGCATAATACAAGGCAAGATTTTGTCAACGCCCCCTTTTTCTTGCTGTGCTTGACAGGGGGTGTGGGTAAGACGGGTATAAACTCACTGGGCGATAATTGTTTGAGTAAATAGCTCTGAGCAAAATCTCGACCGTGCGGGCTTTTTGCCCTTTTTCAAGGTCGCTTGACCCAGAGGCCAAAAGGAGCTAAAACAAAAAAGAAATAAAAAATGTTTTATTTGCCTTTGAGAGGAATCAATTAGGATAGTAATTTTGTGGGCAGAACCCTGATGATTTTTCTTTGATGATGGACTATCATGAACTTGTTGAGTGTTTTATTATACGCAATATTTTTTCTTGTTAATTTTTTTTTCGTGTTTTTTCTCTCCATGTTGTATAAATTCTTTATTTGTTGTTGCACTAACAACTATATTCATAATTCGTGGAAAATGTTCACGATTGCTGTGGGAAAAAAGGTGGGAATTAGAGCCGGTTTTGTATTAAAAGAGACCTTTTATGAAATAATATACAGTCAGCGATACATAGATAACTCATGTATTTAATGAAACACCTTAAATAAAAGGGTCTAATATTTAGCTCTATATATACTTAAATAGTGAAACTTAAAAATCGGCGATATAAAGAAATTTCAGAAGAAGTTTCTTAATAGTTAATTAAGATAGGAAAGAAAAAAAAATGTTATAAAAAATACTGTCTAATCTTGCTACAATGAACCCAGGACATAACACTTGTAGTGAACATTTTTGTTAATGAACTGTTATTTAAGTATTGTTATTTCATGCGCTTATTTTGAACAGCATTTGCAGTGAACCCAGATTAACTTTTTGCCGGTATTTAAATGAAAAAATTGATCTATATGGAAAATTCAAAAGTATATAATTATAACTTTCAATTAAAAATGACATTATAAAGGACTGCTAAAAATGAGTCGCCTGAATGCAAGAGATTTGGAAAACAGGCACGTGTATATTATTTAACATTCTGGTCGGAAATTTGGTTATCTGAGGGAATTCGCTGTAAAGAAGGTTGAGAGACTCAGCATAAAGTAGGATAGAATCAGCTTGAGTTTTTTTAAATAATATTTTTCGTGTGTTCAAGAAATGAAATGATTGTTGAAGACCTACAAAAATAAGTGATTATTTAGAGCTTCTTCTTTTACATTTGGTTGTCGCTCAAAAGTGCTTTTAGGAAAGTAGGATAGAATCAGCTTTAGTTTTTTTTTTTAAATAATATTTTCCTAAGAAATGAAATGGTTGTTGAAGACCTACAAAAATAAGTGATTATTTAGAGCTTCTTCTTTTACATTTGGTTGTCGCTCAAAAGTGCTTTTAGGAAAGTAGGATAGAATCAGCTTTAGTTTTTTTTTAAATAATATTTTCCTAAGAAATGAAATGGTTGTTGAAGACCTACAAAAATAAGTGATTATTTAGAACTTTAGGTGAACCATTAAGATAGTAGTTGAAATAAGATAATACTGTGAGATTCTATAATGAGATAATACAATGATATCTTCATATGGGAAATAACTAAGTCACACAATTTTTAACTAGTGTAGTCCTAAAAATGTGTTATAATGTGATTTTATGTTTACGATAATTTTAAAAGTATTTTTATCCAAATAACAAATTTACAATTCTCAACTTCTCTTAAATTTCTTGTTTAAAAAATGAAAGAAAGACTACATCTAACTTAAAGAGAGACACAAGAAGCAACATTAAATCTTATCACTGTAAAGATTTGTAAGATTGGTAATGTATTTATCATCCGCTTGTCACAAATCTCTTGAATAACTTCCCTGATTTTAAATAAATACTTACTGACCCCGAGTGCGTTCCCGCTTTTAAGGGATGTGGCAAATCTTACTGGTGGCCAGACGTGGGCTGGACGGATCATTTCCAGGTACGCGCTCCCGTCAGGAGGAAGAGTCCCTTTGACGTCAGGTTAACCGTGGTAGAAGCTTTAATGGTTTTCCTCTCCATGTAACGCAGATACGAATTAATTTCATTAAAAAGTCCTCCACGAAGGCAAATTTCTCCCGATACTTGATTGAAGGGGTTCTCTTGTTTTCGGGATTGGGTTCAAAATGACAAGACTACGGAGTTGAACATTGGTAGTGGTAAACTAAAAATTGTGTCGACTGTACAACGACGGTTATAAAACAAAAGATAATAACGTCTAATCAAGGGAAAGAGCATTCGCTTCCCCGTGAGGAGACCCATATTCGAATCTCAGCTGTGACTGGATGATTCGAATTCTGCTCCTGGTACGCATATACCACAATGCTATCGTAAAATATTCTCAGTGGTAGACGGATCATGGGTTACAATCCCCTTGCTGTTGGTCTAGCCGTTGGAGGTTTTCGTGGTTTACCTCTCCATGTAACATAAATGCGGGCTAGTCTCATCAGAAAAGTCCTCCACGAAGGCTAGTTTGTCACGATGCTTGATCCAGAAGTTTCCTTGCCATCTGGGTTGGGTTCAGAATTACAAGGTTACTAATAATTCTTGGTATTTATGTCGGAAATAATGTTTATCCCCAAAGTAACTACATTTTAATAGGACGAGCTTTTTTTAACTTTAGAATTACAACTAAATAGTTCGGCAATTCTTTTGATGCAACATTCTCTTTTTATGTTTTAACAATTATTTTAAGTTGAAACTCTTAGTATAAATAAAGACAGTGATTGTTTCAAATAAATACTTTTTTGAATTGCTTTTCTTAACTCACAAAAGTACTGATTTGATTGAAAAAGGTTAAAATAGATTACACAAATCTCTTAGAGCCCTTAAATATAAAGTACATTTTAATTTTATATGCAGATCAGTTACTCAAGAGACAAAGAAATGTCAAAGCACTATAACTAATTGTATAATTAATGTCTAATAAGTATTAAAAACTATGTATAAAAACTTTTATACATTATTTCGTAATAGAAAAATAGTTACCGTCTAAAAGTTATTATACGTAGAAAGATTATTATATCTTTATTAGAACCATTTCTTAAATTATTCCCCAATTTATTAATTGTGTAAAAATACCGATTTTTCTGTGCAGAATTTTTATCATATTTATATTATATTTATAACATATAATTATTTTTTATTATACTTTTATGTAATATCAAAATTTGCGAAAGATTTGCACTTTTTACCTCATATAACAATAAAATAAAACACGTTTTTATGAATTTTTGAAATTGCTAATTATTGAAGTAAGTCACTATGGTATATTTTGAAAAATCTAAAAAAGAAAAAACTATGAGAAAAGACTTATTATTATATAGACTAATTAGACTTATTACTAATTTATAATTTATCCTTATATATTACTGAAATTCTACACATCAATTTGTTTAAAATATTGAGCAAAATTCCAATAGAAAGAACGATACTTCGTTCAATCCATCGAACGAAGCAAATGCGTTCAAATTAAGTATATAATGATTTTGATTTGTATATTAGGTTACTTTATAGCTTATCTTTTATTACAACTCATTAATCTAACTCTTGTGTGACAATCAGTTTAAACTAAACAGCATTAATAATTCTAGATTTTGAAATTATCTTTGCTTAAACACAACACATTCATAATATGATTGTACTTTTTTATACACCTTTTTTCTAAAAAAATGTAATATTCCTTTCTGATTTTCCTTTTTTAATGTAAAAATATATAAGTTCACTTGAAACATATAAGCTCAAGTTTATGGAATTTATTCATGAAATTATTAAAACTGCAAAACCATGCAATAAAAATGCTTAGATTAACTGTTTAAAGTGGATTATTTATTACTTTTTTTATATATTAAATATATTATATACGAAAACGGCGTATTTTAAAGTTTTTTTTTAAAACATTTAACTTCTTGTCGAAAACTTTTGTTTTGGAGTCAAAAAATTATTCAGAAAAATCAAAAAATTCTACACATGAATTAAATTGTTAGATGGCGCCACTATCAATATTTAGTATAACTATTTCTAAACTCAATTGGCGAGAATTAAATTTGTTTTACTGAAATATTTTAATATAAAAAAAATCATGCGCCTTTTGTTATCAAAATAATTTATAACGGACTATAATTATTAACAACTATAAATTATACTAAAATATTAATTTTGTATGTATGGCTGTTACTCATTGATAGCATCATCATACAATAATTCTACCATTTCATTTCCAAACGATAGTTACTTGCAATGACAGTGACGTATACACAGGTGACGCCACTATTTGTACATAGTATTTAAGATCAATTTCCATCTCGGATGAAGTCCGTGTGGCCTAATGGATAAGGCGTCTGACTTCGAATCAGAAGATTGCAGGTTCGAGTCCTGTCACGGACGCAGCATAATTCATTTTTTCACCAATGTTTAAAAATTAACATGCTTTATAAAAACTTTTACCCAGCAAGTCAGTGAATCTTCATGACTTGTTAGTACACTCGCCAAATACCGAGCTCACACCAATATCCAGCATCGTTTATGCCAAAATTTTTGATAGCTAGTAAATGTATGTCCCTCACCTTCCCTTCTTGAATTTTAGATTAAATTTTTTACTTATTTTCGTTTTTAATAAATATTTGATTACAAAATATCTTTCAATGGTTCAATATTTTTCAAGAAAAGTGGGAAATGACTTAGCATCTTAGCAAATACAATAAATTTTTTCTCAAAAATGTTAAGCAATAAAATTATGCTGTTAGTGATGCTCTGTGCATGATTTAAAACTATAAATTTGTCTACATTCTTATAATTTGTTTTTGTTTTTTAAACTGATGATTAACGATTTGTCTGAATTCGTTTGACAATTTGTCGATCGGAATGTCGTTTTTTTCTTTATCGCAAAACACAAAAATTCTGAAACATTTTTCAGAAATCTAAAAACAGACAAATGCATAATGTTCAACACAACTATCTTTCAAGAGATGTTGCTTGCAGAATTGTATTTTTTGTAATTTTCTACAAAAGAAAAATCACTTAAAATTCAAGAATAATGCAAGCCATCTTTATTTCGCTGTATTTAGGCAACGATCTTCGAAAAATAGAGTTCAGTAAATATACATCATCAATTTATTTAGGAAAATTAAGGATTAAAAGTATTTTTTCTTCAGAGACGATTGAACTCTCGGATTTTGTATTTGCAAATAAGTAAATTACTTTGCTGGTGAATACAGTTCTATATATTTTAGTAATAGGTGACCTTTTCTGAAACTACTGAAAATAAGGTTCTATTTTTTTTCACAAATCAAAAGAGGCTGACGATTATCTAAATTCCTGACCAAAAGGTCGGCAGTTCCATCCCAACCGTGTCATTTTATTTTACACTTTACACTTCTTCGAAAACATATTTTAAACTTATAATTCATAGATTAAATATTTATGTTACATTATTTATTTATTTATATAATTCAAATTTATTCAAATTTTTGAATAGACATTAAACATTTTTAAGAAAAAATTATGAAATCCTTTTAAATTGAAAGTTTTCATAATCATAATAATTGTAAAATTATAGTATTTATAAATTCTTTTAATTTTGCATGAAATATTGTAGGTTTCGCCCTTTCTGTTAACCTCATGAAATGAAAGAAATAAAAATGATAATGTAGATGATTGTTCGGTATCGTCTCATTACGTGAACAATCACGTGAACAATCATACTTAACTGTGTAGTTATTTCACGTATAGATGGCGATACTTAAATTTTTGAAAAAATAATAACTCTCCACTACATTTCATTGAGATCATCAAAAATTAGTGTAGTGCTGTCATCTTCAGGAGTTTGATTATACTAAATATATTTTGATAACAGTATATATTTAAAAAATAGATGTAATTTATTTATTCATGAAATCTGTCATGTTTCGTACGATTTTAAAATTTATTTAGAGTTAAAATGAAAGCTTTTTTCGTAGCTTAATCTTTTTTAAAAAATAGAGAATGCTCTTAGTTTTACACAGCGAATATTTTATGATATTGACAAATTTTAAGAAAATTTCTTTTAATTTTAGTCTAGCCTACTACTTTTATTAGTGACAACCTGTTTTCTTTCTACTTTTAATTTCAATAAAAATAAAAAAAATCAGAGTCATTTTTTTAAGAATATTTAAATTAGAAATTTCATTAAAAATATATGTATTTTCATAATTATCTATTGGTAAGTTGTTAGAAGTAATCAATATAATTGTATAATTTTTTACTCTGAATATTTTAAAAAGTCAACAACTTTAAAGTATGTCACTTTTTTAAATTAAGTTTGAATATATGAAATAAATTCTTTGTTTAGATTTTTATTTTAAAAAAACTTTCCAACATACTATATATTTTCAAGAAGTAAGATAATTGTTTTTTCTCTATGTTATAAATACAAGAATAATTAAACTAGAAATATTATTTAAATATATATGCGTTTTGGAACATATTACGGAAGTCAACATTTTAAGCGAATGTTTTAACAGTTATCTATCCTGAAATACCTATATATGTATTTAGCTTTGTGTTGAAATTTTTAAAAAAACCTTAAATTTATTTTTATCTTATGAAAAAAAAAGAAAACACTTTAAAAATTTGTATCAGAGAAAAGAGGTTTAATTTTGAAAAGAACTGTTTTTTATATCTGAAGGAAAATAAACTAAATAGCGAAGAAGAGTTTCAAACAGAAGTAAACAAAAAGTAATGGCTGTGAAATAACGCTAAGCTAGTTGTGGTTCTGAAATTAAAAGAAATTATTAGTCATTATAAAATCGATCTAAAGATGGCAGCACTACACTAATTCTTGATGACGTTAATGAAACGTAATGGTGGACGTGTCAGATACACTGCCATTAATTAGTAATTAACATCAATCCTTAACATGATTATTAGAATACAGTTATTCTTTAAAATTAAATAATTTTAGAAACTAATGGAAGGCACATATATCAAATTAATAAACAAATGTATAATTTGAGATCGCAACACGCCATCTGGGGAGAAGACTGGTTCCATGTCTTGACTCTACCCCTTCCTCTCCTCTCAGTTGTATAGAAATGTACTACGATAATTTCCTTGATATCTTTCGTATTTATTTGTCAAAAACATTTGTCCGATGCTTTCTTTTCGAATTATGTTTCATGTAGTTCTCATTTCCATATAGTTTACCAACTTAAAAGTTTTTAATCCATTTGAGAATCAAGACAGAAACTAACGTACTTTCTTTATTCATCCAAAATTACAAATAGACTAACTCTTGCAAAATTTGAAGAAAAAAAAAAGCTATGGACACCCATCTAATGTAATTATGTTCGATATAAAATCATTGAATTAATTGTAAGTTATTAATATTAATAAATTTATTAAAAATTTCTTTGTTTACTAAATTTGCAGATGATAAATCTGCAAATCCAATTCGGGCAAATCCATAACTGAAAGTGTTCAAAAAAAATTTAAATAGTTTTCTTTTATGAATGTTAATTTCTTTAAAATCATCAAAATTGTATAATTAAAAATCAACCTCATTAATAATCAACCTTGAACTATGCAGTATAATATAATTTCCTTGATCACAGTATCCTGTTCCGGCCAATCAAAGGTAACTAATTAATAAAACACGCTTCAGTATTTCAGTAAGAACGCGCCATAAGAAGGCCCTCCATCCTCTATTTACACTTCTATTTTCATGTTTTGTAATCTGGCAAACTTGTTACGAAAATATTTTAAATCATTTTTGAAAGATTCCGGTATGTCTCAGCTCATTTGAATTCACTACTCGCTTTATGTATTACACTTTGTATTTTATTCAGCATTTTTTTTTCTTTTGCTTTTTACTTTCAATGTTTTGCTTGAGATGTTTTATTTTGTATTTTTTAAGCAATTTGTTCCACGTTCGTTTCAATTTTTAGGGAGCTCCTCCCACTATTGTATTGATATATTTTGCTTTGGCTATATTAATACAATATAAGAAAGTACTCTTTTTTGCGGCTATAATCGTGTGAGCTGATGACAAGATTATGTCTTTTCATTATTTTGCTTTTTGACTTTTTAAATTTTTTTTAAATAAAATTCTTGAATATTTTTTAAAATATTTTGTTTTTATAATTTTTCTTTTTCTCTCTTTATTGATCTTCATTATATTTCCCCATTTTTTCTCTTTATTTTCAACTGATTTTATGAGTTCTATAGACTTGCAGCTTATGCTCAGTAAATAAAACTTATTATTTTTCTTAATTTTCCGAGTTATTCTTTCTTTTCTTTTTTCCTTTTATACAGGGGGTGACAAAATAATGGAAACACTACTGTATTAATACGTTTTTTTATATTTCTCAAGAAATACGTAAAGAATCATTTTATAACTTCAGAAATGTTTTGATTTCTAAAACATATCAATGAAATTTAAAACTTTTAGAGATTTGAGGGATCTACATTATATTACAAACAGAAATTAGTGTTTTTATACACCCTGTGCCAAAAAATGTAGCTATAAACTTGTAACAATTGTTTTGGTTTTTTTCTGCAATAATTACACAAAATTTCGTAAACTTAGCTTAAATATTTATGAAGATATAAAAATTTTTATAAAAGAATATTTTTTTCGTCTTAATTTTTTTTTTTTTTTTTTTTTTTTTTTTTTTGCTATAGCTTTTAATATATTCAATAAAATTAAACAAAATTTTAAGAGCAATTTAAAATAAATTTTCGATTTAAAATTTGAAATAAATTCGCTGAAAACTGTGCAATATATAAGTAATTAAAGTTTTGTGATCATTTTACCCCATGGGGAAAAGTATAGTGATATATTGGTCATATTAAAGAAATCCTACGAATATTTTCATGCATCGAAATCAATATAGGCTGGTGTTCTATTGATTACTATACTAATTATATTACTAATCGAATACAACTAATTAGATTTTGCATTTACAGAATTATTTACTTCTGGAAAAATCATTCATTTTAACACCCATGTAAAATCAAGACAGTATTGAAAATTTATATAGCGTAATTCGACTAATTCCATCTTCTGCAGAATTAACTTATTTGTGTTGCCCCGTTAAATACATTACATATGTATTACTCTAAATATATTATAAATTACTAAATATATTATAAGCAATTATTGAGATATTTAGATGTAAAATTAAGCTTTCAACATTCATTGATAAAGTTGAGTGAAAGAATTTTCTCAGCATTGCCAAAAGTTTTGTTACTATTCATTTTCTCTATATTTAAAATTTATTTTCAGAATTTAATGACACAATTATTTCATTAAAGAATTCAATGACTATAATTTCACTCAGTTTAAAATTGAAATTGAGAAAAAATTATTATAATTAAAAAAAAACTTGGGGGGAAAAATGAAAAAATAATTTCTTTTAACAAACTGGAAACTAAAAAAGTAAGGCTCATCACTTTCGAAAGATATAGAGAAAATTTTCGGTGGTGATGGAAGGTAATTACCGAAATGTTGCTCATAGCATTTTTCGTATGACAAAATCGAATTACTTTCTAATTTTTCCATCCACTTGAAAAACGTAGTTCAATGTTTTTTAATTTATTTTTTCTACTTTTTTGTTTTATGCCTGTTAGATAAAGATGGAATGAATTTCGTTTGGCTATAAATTTACCTTGACCTATTTAGAAAATGATTTTTGTCAGCTGACACGGAGCTCATGTTGAAGTTTGAGCACTATAACTAACCAAAAAGAGATCAAAATTTAAATTGATGATAAATTTTATTTGACGATCTAAATTATGCGTGAGTAGGTCAAGAAATAATTTAAAAAAGCATTTCCATGTAACAGTGTTTCAGTTCATTTAAGAACACATTAACTGGATGGAAAGAGGCCGAAATTCGGTTAGAAGACAAATTTTTCTAAAGTCTGCATATAGGAATCAAAATTGTTCTAAAGTCTGCATACAGTAATCAAAAACGATTAAAACTTGATATCATCCAGTTTCATTAAAAATGTAAGCACTTTAGCTAATCGAAGAGTTGTTAAATTTTTTATTGACTATAAATTTCTTGTAGTAATAATATGCTGATAAGTTTTGCTTGTGGCATAATTAACGGGAAATAATCATTGTTTACTTTGTTATCAGGCTCGGATCTCTAGATGAAGTTTAAATACTCTACTTTTTCAGAAAGTGGGCGAAACTTTTTACCAGCAATGCATGATGAAAAATTCTGATTGTTTTGGAAGGGATTGAAACTTGTATTGTTAAACGAAGAGGGACTCTTATAATGATAGCACTCTAGTTAATCAGAAAGTGGTCAAAAATGTGTAATATGATAAGTTACCTTTCGCAATAATCACATCCTAAATTCTGCTTGTAGTGGCTGGGAACTGATTATAAATAGTATTGTAATCCAGAATAGAGCTTCAGTTAAAATTTTAAAGCTCTAGCCAATCTTCAAGGAATCGGAAAGTTAGATTGACGAAAAATTATCTTTGAGGGTTCTGCTGGTAATGGGGGGAAATTTATTGAACCTTGCATTGATATCAGACACGAAGCTTTGAGTGCTCTAGCTAGTCGGAAAGTAATTTAAATTTTGACTGCAAGTTACCCTCGATGCGAACATTCATTTATTGGGATTTCACCTCAAGGACATCAAGACTCCATTGAGTTAACAAACATTTTAATAAAATGAAAGGTTATTTATATTAAAATTAAAATACTTATTTAAGTAGTTAAAATTAAAAAAATATAGAAAAAAAACTGTTATCAATCTAATTTATCAATAACTCACTCTTTTAATTAAAATGCTATTCATCTATTAAGATCTTTTTTTTTAAATTCTTTTTTATAAGACCGAGTCAAATCTTTAATTCAAACATCACATAATACTTTAAATAAAAATTTCAAAAAATGAAATTAATAATAAAAGTTACTGAGCAAGCTAAGAACGGAGGAAAAAAGTGAGAGAAAGAGTCGTCAAGTATGGTAATCATTCCACTATCTCTTTCTCTTTTGTAACCCTACTGTTTCGAACAATTTTTGAAGCCATTGTCGCAGCTCTCTAACTGAAAGTTAGAAATCAGGAACTCTACTCTCCTATGATTCTTTTTCTCTCTCTGATCCTAGCCTTAAATATTGACCCCTACTTGAAATAGTTAAACTTTGCATCCATAGTGACCGCCACTGCTCCAGACGAATGGCGAAGGGAGTTCTTTCCATAGACAGTCTATAACTACACAGGCACCGTGAATTAAGCAACAACATGTAAATATGGTATACTTAGCCTATAGGAAGAACTCCCCTCGCCACATAAAGTCTATGCCTGTTGCTAGAAATAGCACATTTCAAACGGGGGGGGGGGGAGCTTCTCTCTACTGATTCCCTTTTTCTCGCTGACCTAAGCCAAAATCAGTCTTAAATATTTACCTACTCTGCAGTGCAATTGAAATAAGTGCTTGACGATCGATTCCGAAAATAATTTTCAAAACCAAGAATCTAATTAAGATAATTAAATTTTAAAAAAAAACATAAGGGTATAAGAAATAAAAAAAAAAATTCCAAAGGTATTAATTATTTCGTCAAACTATGAAAGTCAGTTATTAAAACATCTTTCAATGCTTATCAGACATAACCAGTTTAAAAGTTGTTGTCCCTTAGTGCCTTGTAATTCTAAACTCTTTCAATTATTAATTTATTTAACTCATTCTAAATACTAAACAGAGTTTTGACTTTTAAGGTTTTCTTGGTGATAAACTGTTCAAATAATTGCATGATAATCAACCACTATTTGTAGGTGGGGGGGGGGAATAAAAATGCACACTTTTTACATAAAAATACATTTATTTTAGAAATTATATAATGCAATGCTGTTTATTTTTATTTTTTGATACAATTTATAAGAATAAGATTTTCAACTACCCCTGAATGCTTGAGGGACCCCGGACACTGCCCATCCGTAAAGTCGGTACTGATAACAGTATATAATAAAGTAGAACAATATATTCTAACAGTACATAATCCTTTGAGCAGAAATGTGAGAACATTATAGATTCTAGTAAGCAAAACCGTAAGAATATTCTAGTTAAAATAGCATTAAACGGAGAACATTAACAATAAACTTGATGAGTAAGCGTTTCTAAAATTCGAATCAAACACGAAGACAGAGAAAAAAACAGCTTCGAAGAGAAAGGACATTCCAGTCAAAGTGAACTTTGCCCTTCCAACATGGAAATCTGCTTTCATTGTTATTACCTGAGAGGTAGCAGGAAGTGGAACTTGCTCAGATCACTTTTTGGGACTTTTTCAACGTGTCTGGTAGATGAAAGGCAGGTGGTGCGCGTAGCAGATGTTTAGAATGTAAACACGCGAAAAGTGGGAACTTTGAATTGATTGGAAAACGTCTCTTTAAAAGTGCTAATTTGCAAAAAAATGGATTGTGCATTACTCTAGTTTTCCTCAAGGATTTATTTGCGTAATCACTAGGATAACGATTTCATAATTTTGAAGAAATCATTGAAAAACAAACCCAGAAACACGTGTTATTGAAAGTTTAGATCTCGTTGACTGAACAAGCTTGACTAATAACATCGAATTCATTTGGGCTGGAAAGATTAAGAATGCATTCTGAGATTTTACGATGAAGATTGTTTTAAATATGATAAGTATAATTTAAATTTAACTAGTGAAAACCTGAAAAAAAAAGTTTCTGCGTTTTTTTAATTTAATTACTTGAAATTATTTTGCTCTTAAAATAACTTTTGGTTTTGTCTTCTGAACTGTTTGGACTTTAAGATTTTGAAATTAAAGCTTTAGCGATGTTTGTTTCTCAACAATGCCTTTTTATAAATGTATAATAAATAATGGCTCTAAACAAGAAGATGAGAAATCTGAATTACGCTCAAAAACAGAAAATCTAGACGTTTATTTGTCTGCTAATAAGCGAATGGTTAATGCCATTCGCCATATATTACAACTTGCTAGAGTAGCGGACAATATTTTTAGTGGAATCAATGTAGAATGCAGACATTTGATCAAGAGGACTACTCATTTGACAACTAAAATACAAAACTGCCAAAACATTATTGACAAACTGGATGCCAAAACAGTTAAAATTCGTAAGTAAATATTTTTTCTATTTTGCTCGACCGAACTGATTGTGTTAAGTATTTTACATTATTTGAAAAATATTTTTTGCTATTTAGATTAAAAGATTTTAACTTAAATCGCTTATTTATTTATTTTTTTTTAAATTGTTGATAGAAGTTGAAACTATTGTCGATTTGAAAAATGCACCAACTAATAATTGCTAACTCAACTCGTGAATTTAACTACAATAAGTAGCTAGATTTTTTGCAACAATGCCGTTTGATAAATGTAAAATAAATAACGATGGCTTTAAGCATGAAGTTGAAGTTCTGAGCTGACACAAAAATTTAGTTATCTATTTCTTGCAAATAATGATAATTATTCCTCATTTATCACATAATTTGCTTGAGTTGCAGACGATATTTTCGGCGGAATTAACATGTGAAATGCAAACATTTGGTGAAGAGAACAATTGATTTAACAGCTAAAATGCTATGTCATTAAAATACGGATGACAAATTGGACACCAAAACTATTAGAATTCTTATGGTATTTTTTATCATGCCTGATTAAATTAACTAATAAATTATATATATATATATATATATATATATATATATATATATATTATAATAATAATAATAATATAATTGTCATTATAGGTATTAAATGGTTTAATGATTGAAATAAATGCTCTAACTATTAATTGCTAACTTCAGTTATTTGATTGACCTCATATTATGAATATTTACATATATAAAAATGCTTTATATCATATTTATTCAGAACGCAAAGTTATACCACCATTTAATTAATTATAAAAATTTCATCTTAGAAAAATGAGCTAGATTCTGAATATTTTTAATGTTGCAGATTTTGTATTCTTTATAACTGAAAATTTAAATTCTAATTTTTATTTAAGACCTTATTTGAAGTGACGAGATTTGTTTAATTTATATATTTCAATATTTCAAAATTTTTATATTTCAAAAGTGGCGTTGTACATGTTCTAGACATTAATCTTTAAAATTATTAATATATTTGTAATTGTTTTCAAATTATTTTGAGCACTGAAGCAATTGCTGATAATATAATCAGGGTTGGCATGATAAAATTATTTTCAACTTAAATTATTTTCTTTTTAATTATTGATACACGTTGAATATATTTTTAAGCTGTACAAATACTCTTATTTATATAAGGTACTCAGAATAAATTTTATACAACAACGTACATTGCTTAAGTAAATGTTAAACTTTGATATCTCTACCAAGTTAGTGGTGTACACAGAGAGAAGAAAGATTTAATATTGGAAAGAGGATTTTTATTTCTTTCTGGGAAATGTATTTAACTATTAATCGATCTTAATAACGTGGAACTCATCCATTTTTATTAAGACTCATCATCTTATTTTTTTCGAGCAACTAAATCAATACTTTGACTTTCTTTGTGGGAAACTTCTCAATTGATTGAGCATTAAACATTAGCTCTATTTATGAATGGATGCGTTGACCTTTCAGGCGCGATTGTTCTTGTTATCCAGTAGCACCATCTATGCCAAGAATTTGACTTCTGCCACACCCATACGTCACACCCCGTGATAGGGCGGACCCATTTATACATTCATTCCTCCACAAATCGTAATTTTGACTTAAACCATAGAAATATCAATTTCCAATCCAGTACCCCCGAAAGTATAATTTGTTATGGGAATATGGAGGACTTTGTGACCCGACAGATTTAACTTGCACCAGTTACCATTTGCTACACGGGAAGTCTTCGACCGGCTGGAGTTGAACACCAGCGCTCTACTAACCAGGCTATCCTGGCCCTATTTACAGATTAGATTTGATATATAATTCTCTTTTAACAAAACATGCATCAATATAAGTTTTATCTAGTAAAAAGGAAGGGGGATATAAGACTGTTATTGATTTTCAAAAGAGGGGGGGGGGAACTAAATATACATTACATGAACATGAAACTTATAAATTATATAATTTTTTCAGCTGTATAAAAGTAATTTGCTGTTTAACAAATATCTATTTCATCTAATATCAGTTATATCCATGAGGTTCTATTTAATTACAATTGCTTATAAAACTTATTAAATATGTGATCTGTATATATAAAAGGCAAAATCTCCACTGACCACTCATTCTCCCACTTTACATAGAAAGCTAAAATTTGAATCATGCGTTCTTTATGATTTAAATATAAAAACTAAAAAAGTTTCAATTCAATATTTCGTAATTATAGGATTAGTGTTAAAAAACATGTTTTTACTAAGAAGTCTCAAGAAGACTACAGATAAAGAGAGAAACAAAGAAAATTTCATTTCGATAATTTGTAATTATCGGGGTAATTAAGGGGCAATTAGTCCTCTCTCACACGTCACGAATTCTCCAATTTCCCATGAAGTTAGAACGCTCAAATGTAGAACATTTGTTCAATATAAGATAAATAGAAAAATTCATTTCAATATTTTGTAGTCATCGGAATAATTACCTCAATTGAAAGTTTTGTTAAATAAAAGCTTGCCACAAAGATAGGAATCTCAAATTTCGACCATCTCTTCATTATCTGATAAAAGGAGACACTAGAAATTTTTCCTCTCGATATTTTCTAAATATTGGGGTAATTAGCCTAATTGGCCTTAATGCTAAATAACTCGAAGATAGAAGTCTCAAATTTGTATTCTTCATGCGATAAATATAAAAGCTGAAAAGATTCATTTCTATATTTTATAATTAATGGGGGTATTTTTGCAATTGAAAGTTATGTTAATTAAAATTTGCCACTGAGATTAAAACCTCAAATTTCTACTACGTGTTCACATGTAAAGAAAAACTAAAACAGTTTCCTTTCGATATTTTGTAATTATGGGGACAATTGACTTAATTTACAATAATGCTGAATAGAATTTTTACTAAGATAGAAATCTCAAACTTAGAACACATGTATACCATAAATAGAAAAACTGAAAAGTTTCATTTCAATATTTTGTATTTATCGGGGAAATTGCAACAATTGCAAAATAAGTGTCTGCCACAAAGATAGAAGTCTTAAATTTCGATCACGTGTTTCTTAACAGAAAAGGGGAGAAACTAAAAAGGTTACATCCTGATATTTTGTAATTATTGGGGTAATTAGGGATAATCATCCGAATTTACAGTAATGCGAAATAAAATAACACTTTCCAGCCAAATTAGAAGCCTCAAAATTGTACCGTATGTTCCTTATCAAATTGCAAGGATAAATTTAAAAAGAAAAAGTTTTATTTCTGTAGATGTCAGTTCTTCACCCAATAGGTAGCAATACTAAATACCCCGTTATCTCCAATTACTACCAGGTGTTTGAAGCAGCATAGCCAATTCTAACTATTATGCTATTGAACCGCGAAGATCTGAGTTCGTGCATGGGGACGACTATGTAGAACCGTGAAGCGGTAAGTTTGTGTAGGCGAACTAAATGGCCACCGATTTGCTCTAATGCACCAAAATACTAATACCGCAATGCTGCCCCTTCCTCTCCCGATAGAACTCAACTGTTGAAGGGGTGGTCGGAAAAAAATTCTATATGTTCTTCTAATTCTTTTAATTTAATTTTCACAAAAATATTTTAGATTATTTATTTTGTCTGATAAAATTTGACCAATACAATTCTGCAATCAACAGTTTTTGATTGGTAGTTCAATAGTACACAGTTGCCTGTTTTTAAGATTTTGATAAACATCTTTGTTTTTATGCACTTAGAGTCAAAAGTATCGCTTAGGGCAGTGTTTCCCTTAGTGTGGTACGCGTACCCCCAAGGGTACGGGAACAGTTTAGCGGGGGTACGCGTTCGTATGCAAAATATCTCGCGACAAACGAAAATCTCTAAAAATTTTATTTAAAAACAAAGCTAGCCGTGAAAATTTACGATTACGTATTTTTCTATTGGCTATTTTTTTTTTCAGAATTAACAGTTAATAGTAAGCGGTGTCAACAGCCAGTTGTGATTTAAAAAATACATTCATTTTTTTATTATTGGTACACAGCTGTACGAAAAATTCAGAAAGGTTAAACAGAAGTCATAAGTTTGGGAAACACTGGCTTAGGATAATCCAAATCAGTTTTCATCAATAAAAACTATAATAAAATTAAATTTTAGAAAAAATCTAAAAATTGAGATACGCGTAGTTTTAACACTAGAAAGACTGAAACTTAATATGACTGAAACTATATTGCCGAAAAGCAGTTAAAATGACTGGATTGTGAAAGAATAACTAATGTGTAAAGAAATTTGTTTGAAATTAATTTTTAAAATTTTTTTAATATTATTTACAGTTATATAACAAGTTATTAGTAAACATTAACAATAAAAAAAATTATATGTTGTACCAATAAAGTCACAAAATTCTAAGAAATTGCGTCATTATATACATCATTGTTTTTGTAATTGAAATTAAAAAGCAGTCAAAATGACTTCCTTCGGCAATCTAGTGTTAAATTACTTACTCAAAACCACAAATCGCGTCATTATATTGTTTTAAAGTTTTGAGGAAAAAATTCATAGCGGTTCTAAAAATTACCAAGAGCTATTTCTCCTAATCTAAAAAAGTGACCCCATTACTTTCAACCTTTTTTTTTTAACGGTATTGTGCTGTCTAATAATACTATATCATCAAAAGTTTAAGTACAAAAATATATCGATAAAGCATAAATAAAAAATTTTATAATCCAAGATGGCGGTTGTAGAGGCTTCTTAAGCCACGAAGCGTTAAATTCATGCGGATGAAGGACAATGTAGTTCAGGAACCGCGTAGCGTATATAAAAGTAAGGAAGCAAAACTTGTTGCAATACTAATTTATTCCGATTCATTAGTTTTTTCTTTAAATAAAAGAACAATACTCGTAAAAGAAGCTTGAAAGCAGAATCAAATGCTATGTTCATTTTCTTAAATACGCATTTTAAGCTGTGTGTATTTCTGAAAACGCATATTTCGAACTGTGTCCAAATTTAAAAACTCAGTTGCGAAACGTTAAGATGACATTACAATTACATCTAATAGGAGGATAGTCAGGATATCGAATGATATTGGTTTCCGCCATTATGCATGTGACAAGTTGGTGGCTGAATAATAATTGTTTATCTTCTTTTGGATAAACTAGATCAAGTTTCACAGCTGCGAAGACTGAATTTTAAGAAAAAAGATAGCTTTTAATATTTTTTAAAAATATTTTATTCTAATAATTTTTCTTCCTCTTTTTTCGTTAATCTTTATTATTCTCCATGTTTTCTCCATATTTTTAATATATATATATATATATATATATATATATATATATATATATATATATATATATATATATATATATATATATATATATATATATATATATATATATATATATATATATATATATAAACTAAATTTATTAATTCTTGGGAACTTTTCAAATGAATAAAAAAAATCTTAGCCACTTTTGATGTGTTCTAAAAAATTTTGAATTAATTTTTAGTCTTTATTGTTTTGAACTTTTCTCGAGGTTTAAAATTCATTTTGTCAGTGCTTTGCTCTCAAAAGCTTGGAAAAATCTCGCAGACAAATCCCGATAGACTCATACATCACATGCAAAAAGAGAAACGTAGGTAATTACAATTGGTTCACTAAATAAGTCTAGGGGATTCTTCTGTTCTCATGGCTCTGTTTAAGGGAAAACTTAAATGTTAATTCATACATATTTGAATCCAAAAATAGAATAAGAAAGGCAATGTGAATAATAATATATATATGTATGTGTTAAAATAATTATATATTGAATATAATCCATAAATAGAGCTTGTATCTAACTCACAATCCTTTAAAACCTTTCCCAAAAAGAAAGTAATAATATTGATCTAATTATCTTAGAAAATGTGATGATGTGTCTTTAGTATCTTGGGAAATTGATCAGTCCCATGTTACTAACTTCTATTAATATTTAAATATATTGTCCAGAAAGATATAAAAACCCTCTTTCCAAGGTCAAATGTGCTCTTCTCTATCTATCCACCAGCATGTGTAGATTTTACTTAGAGATTGAAAGATAGGATTAAATATGCATTGACAACTGAGGGACGAAAATATCAAACGATGATATTTAAATACTCAATCTTAGTGTTGCGTGACAATTTTATGGAAAAAAAATCATTGTTGCAGGGTCAAAGATTCTGTTCTGACCCGGGGGGGGGGATACAACAGATGGTAAGCGTTCAGGGATCGAAACTTTGTTTAGTGTAACAGCTTTTAGTGTAATAGATCTAACATATGTTTCACTGAATGAATAAAATTCATCAAATCGTGATTCTGTGTATATGTGGAACAGAAAAATTATTAAACATTTTAATCAAAATTAATCATAAGAATTGCGGCAATATGAAGCGGTCTATGTTATATTTAAAAGGGTTGACAGCATAGTTTAAGAGTCAAAAACTAATAGAATTTTAATGGTTTATATTGTTGAAAAACATAAAGTTTATTCCACCGTTTCTGAAGGGGCTTACTGCAAATATTTTCCAGAATTGTCGGCATTGTCAGTTTAATAAATTCTGAGCAATATTATTGATATGCTGTTCCTATAGTATTCAATTTTTTTAGTCCATGCAATGATGTGCTTTAAAACACAACATAGCTAGAAAAAAAAATAATCCTGTTTTCTCTAATGTGATTGCAAAATAATAGTCCACTCTGATGTAATGAACCCGGGAACATTCGGCTGTTGAGAACATTTTAAGTGGTCCGAACTGCTATTTAACTAATGTTGTTTCATACGCTTATAGTAAACAGTTGAGCAATTGGCAGTACATTTACAGTGGACTCAAATTTCTTTTTTTTTTGTAGTTATTAAAGTAAATAATTTTTAGTGTATGCGATAGGTTTAAAAGTTTATGACTTTTAATTAAAAATGCACATCACAATGAAAAATATGCATTAATATGGAATGTTTAAAATGAGTCAAAACAAGCAAATAAAATAATTCAACTAACAGTATAAAAATATCTGATTGGTTAGATGCAATTTTGATTTGAAAAGAAAAAAAACTTAATTAAAATTTTGGCAAGAAGAGGTCTAAAATTATAAATTCAAATTAAACGTTAAAAATTTATTGAATATTATTTCAAAATAAAAGCGTATTCGAGCATGAAAGCAATTTTTTTTTCTGTCACGCTAACTGCTCTACAACAAATTGTAATGCATAATTATCAAAATAATTTTTATACTAGACCAATAATATGGTTAT
Source organism: Parasteatoda tepidariorum (assembly GCF_982258835.1). Lineage (NCBI taxonomy): Eukaryota > Metazoa > Arthropoda > Arachnida > Araneae > Theridiidae > Parasteatoda > Parasteatoda tepidariorum. The sequence goes on from NC_141766.1 coordinate 6,507,279, forward strand.
TTGTGTTTTGTAATCCTTAAAAATTTCGAATATACAATGAAGTAGAACTAAATATGTTGCTCACTATGGATTTTTTAAAGAAAAATTCGAAATATTCTTTCTTAAAACATGAAAAAAAAATTCCCTCTTAGACCTTAGCTTTTAATTCAAAACATAGCTAACATTATGCTAAATCTACTTGCAAAGATTCAAAGAATTCTATATTAAACTTTATTTTGTAATGTGCGTTAGCGTAAGAATATTCCCAAAATCACCGTTTTCCTGAAAATATATTGTAAGTATGTAATTGCTGAAAAGCGACTGTCAGCATGCGAAAAAAATAACTATAACTTCATTTCTAATGATCAGAAAACAAATATTTAGAAGGCTAATGCATTGTGAGCCAGAAGACCATGATTTTTGGCCAAAAGTCAAAAATTAAATTTTCAACTAAAATATGTGTAGGCAGTTTTAATATAGCCCAAATTAAGCATTCATAATCATTCCAAACATTATAATGACCGACGAGAGTGCAATGTAATGAAAAATATGTTAAAACTAATTTTTTTGAATTTTTAATATATTAGGAATTTCACCTTACTGTTACATTTTTATCAGAGTAATTAGACTGAAATTATAGTACAATTTTTCAATTTGTTGGATTAGTTAATACTCTTGACAAACTTACAGTTTATATCTTACCATTTGACATTTTACAATGTTTGAATGAATTTCGAAACTTAGTTCCAAAAAGCTCCACGAGGTAATTAGCTAAACTTTTTTTTGTTGTCTTCCTTGATGTTTCTTCTTTCGAAGAAACCTGCCCCATTTTGCTCGTATTGCAAAGGTGGACTAAATATACCGAAAAACAAAAATTATGTTTTTTTTTCATGTTTTTGCGTTATTTTGTAATTAATTCGCGTTATTTTGTAATATTACTTCGGAAATATAATTTGCTTTTCATTTTTAATATAAAATTACGAAAATTATTATATTTTCATTGCTATGTTTAATTATTTAAGCGTACTATATTATTTTTTTTATTTTTGCTCGCCATTTCTTTGGGGGAGGGGGGTATTTTTAGTGTATTTCAAAATTTCAACTTTGAATTCAATTTACCTGCACATAAAACCCCCCAAATTTTGAAACAAATTTGATCGAAATACTAATTTTGGCCACGAAACCTTGAATGCTGGCCCACTGTGTAATGGAAAAATTCAAACATGGACAATTAAGAGACAAAAAATCGAAATTTTCGTCGAAATTGTAGATTTTCACCCAGTTGGATACCTTATAGAGAATAAATTGAAAATGGGAAAGCTTCTTAAAAATAATATCGATTTTTGAGGAGTTTATAACACGCAAAACTCTGTCACAGTTTGAGGAATATCAATCATTTTCTAATACAATTTATTAAAATTATCATTTAAATAATATTAAAAATAATAATTAAAAAAATATTCTACAGAGGAGCTATAAGGCAGGAAAAAAATTTAATGACAAAAATATTTCACATCCATTGATGGCGTAAAATTTAAGGAAAAGTCAGTAACTCTAGATTAAACCATGAAATTGCTGAAAAAATGTTTACAAAAAATTTAAATACAAACAACAAGTTGTTGTAGGATAGGATTACTCCCATTGATAAAGTGCCATAATTTGTTTGCATTTTGATATTTTGAAGAAGAAGAAAAAATCAGCATTTGAAACTTCATGGCTTCAGGTTTACCTCAACTTTTTTACATTTTAAATGACTTTTATATCCGCAGTTGAACAGCTGACCCAATTTTTTTGAGTTTACGACTACTAATGTTCAACTCCGTAGCCTTGTAATTTTGAACCTAATCCAGAAGACAAGGAAACTCTTGTATCAAGTATTAGGAGAAATTTGCCTTTGGGGAGGATTTATGGATGGAACCAACTCGCATTTGCGTTACATGGAGAGGAAAACCTCCCATAGTTAGCCTCACGGCAAGGGGACTCTAACCCGTGATCCGTCGATTGCTGAGGATATTTTACGTCAGCACTATGGTCGGTGCAGTATAGATGCGGATTTCGTATCGACCATCCGTTCATATCGACCGATTCGAACCCGGTTCACCTCATTGGAAGGCGAACCCTTAATCCCTTGAGATATCACGGCTCATTTTAAATTATTTGTTTTTTCCTTCTTTCACGGGATGGACAGGTGACCGAGTGGTTAGAGTGCCTGTTTGCGAAGCTAATGGTTACTGGTTCGAATCCCGCTCAGGGCATGGATATTTCTCTCCGTTGAGTGATTTGTGAGTGTGGCCCATCCTATGAACGGGCATCCGTAACAGTGTGGTGTGGGTAATGTTGCTCGCTCCTCCGTGACTCAGGTTCACAGGTGATAACCGAGTAACGTTATCGAACAACACTTCCGCTATCTTCCAAGGCAAAGAACAAGAGTTTATTAATTGCCGTTAACACGTTGAGCACCACGACAGCCAACGGTGGCTGACACTGAAATTACATTTAGGCTGCGTCTGCCACCGCTTGCTGACAAAGACCTTTAACATAGGCCGCGAAAAGCAGTTGGCTGACAGCGTATAACATGATATAAAACTATAAAATTTACACTCTTTTATGGAATTGCTGAAAATTTAATTCTAAATTTGGTTAAAGTAGTTATTTTATCGATTAAGAGTTCTGTTATAGAGTGGAGGTGCCATACATATACAGAGATGCCAACTTGTTCCGGACAGCAAATATATATTTTAAAGTTTATCAATTGTGATTCTTGGTTTAATAAATTCAATTTAGTAGATTTTTATCCACCACTATTTCTACATAATTCGTAAGCAATTCACCACTTTTGTCAGATATGTCATGATAAACCTTCCAAAAAATAGGAAAATTCGTCTAATATTTTCAAATTTAGTTTGTAGTTATTTACCGTGGCCAGATGGGCAAGCCATGTAAAATTAGTGAGGCGTTCAACGAATGTAATCTTAATCAAAGAGTCTCAAGTAAATAACATTTATAAAGAATCATTTTTTCAAATTATTTCTTTTGAAACTTCTTCTTTTTAAAAAATAAGATTTATTACATTTATTCTAGAACTATATTAATAGTTTTAGAATTATACCATCTTTTTTAGCTCTTCTTATTGTAATTTTCTTAAAAGATGTGACATAAAACAGGCTCTAACGACTTTAGAACAACGTTAACAGTTAAAAAGTATTAGAATTAGCAATTATTTACTAGAATTTTAGCAGCATGCTTATTGTAGGATTTGTCGCTTTCATTGTTACTTTTTTTTTAGAAACCAATTTTAATAGTATGAGTGTTCTAAGTAGTTCGATCAACCTATGCAAAAAAAAAAAAAATTTCAACCAACAATACTGTTCTGCATGAAAAACCACGATTTTTATGTGAAACTACCCCCTGCACCTGAATAGGAGGCCCATTTTATACCCATTACTCACCATTTTCTGGTTAAACTTCCCCCCATATTTATCACTTTTCCATACTTTTTACCTTGGCGAACAAACAATTGGCAACAATTTTTACCTTTATGGCCATCAGGGGCTCGTGAAATACGGTCGCCATTGGCGATTCATAAATTTACGGTGGCAACTATATTTTTAGTTTTTCAATCACTATCTGACATCTACTTTTATTTTATTATTTATATTTTGAAAAAAAATCAGCCGGAGAATTAGTTTGAACGATATTTTTTTTCCCGTTCTTGTCCGTATTTTTAACATTCATCGGAGAAAAGAAATATATTTTTCATTATCTTTGTACTTTCGCGTATTCCTCAAATTTCCGATTTTGTGTTTTGTAATAATGTTGTAAAAATAGGTATTCCAAAGTCCTAAAAAGAAATTAAAAAATATCTATAGCAATAACTGTGAATTGAATTCCATATGGACTCACGGTGCGATCGGTGCAAAATCGAACTACGATCGGTGCAAATAGCAAAGATGCTTTCGATCAACAATTCGAGTTTTTAAATCTGGAAATAGGTTTGATATTGAAGTAATTCAAATTATTTCATCATTGGCTGTGCTCGAAAACTGATTTACTTCCTTATGTTTTGAAAAGGAAATTATTGACTTGATTGTTCGTTGCTCTATCGATTTATGAGTTATTCTGTTGTCACAGATTGCGTATTAAAATTTATAGGTAAAGTCTGCATTGATGGTTTCAGTTTAGACTTTATGTTTTTTAAATGACATTTATTTATTTTCCGATTACTTTGAGTCTCACTGTGGACTGATCATAAGACATAGTTCCCAGTAGATCACCAAGTTAAGCATCACTGGCTAACGTCAGTGAGTGGGTTGGTTAAACCGGAAAATAACCACTCTACACATAGCAAATCTATAAAAAATAAATAAGTAAAAAGTGGCGACTTAAATTTAGTAAACAACGAGTCATTTTTTCCATCGTTTTTTTTTTCTTCTTTTTTCTTTTTTCTTTTTTTTCTTCTTTTTTTTCTGAAAGTTAAGTAAAGAGTTTACTAAAGAGTTAGTACGTATCGTTTTGAGTCCCTGCTTGAGTCCGAAAAGCTCGTTTTTTATACATTATCTAGCCAAAGTATCCAGACACCCAGTGGTACGGACTTAGTGTTCTGAGGCACATATTAATAATGAAGTTGGTCCCTCTTTTGCATCGATGACAGCCTGCACTTGTCTGGGAAGACTTATCACCAGTCTTCGATAGGAATTTACTTCTAGCCTTCCATCACAGCTGAAGTGATTGCTTGAAGTGACGTAATCTGCGTTCTCATTCGTCCCAAAGGTTTTCTATGGGATTTAGATCGGGCTCTGAGAAGGCCAGTTTAGTTTCTGAACACCCACTTCGTCAAACCACGTCTGCGCAAACATCGATGTGTGAATGGAGCAGTTATTCTGATGGAAGAGAAATGGGCTGAAATATTACCATAAAGTTGAGAGTGCAGCATTGTCAAGAATGTCCACATACATCTCAGAGTTGATATTTCTAACCACAGGAACTAAAGGGTCAAACACCTCCCCAGATTATTATGCTTCCCCCACCATAACAACCTGCTGTCCGGATATTTTTGGCCAAACATCGTGAGATACCGTGAAAAGACAATCACGTGATGTGGTCATGGACTTGTTGAAGATGAATCGCAAGACGTTGAAAAAGTTTTTTTGCCCTTATCTTAAATGAAATTATTCATACTGACTATTAAATAAGTTCTCCGTTCATCCTCATTTTAATATGTCCAGATGTTTAAACCGATTATTTCCATTAACCCCATTTAAAAGTGTCGCAGATTATTAAATCGTTTTCCATTCACCCGATTTTAAAATGCCCTGATGATTATTAAATACGTACTCCATTTACCTAGTTTTAAAATTTCTTCATATTTAAGGATAATTCACCTTTTTAATTGAATTTTCATCGGACCCTTCGCGAATTCATTCAGTTGATAAAAAAAAAAAGGTATTAAGTATGAAATTTTTTTTTAATTTTCTGAAGTAGTTAGAATTGCCTATGCCAGATAGGAAAAAATTCATAAATGATTGGAGATAAAAAAAAAAAAATTTCTAGAAAGAGTCCGTTTATATCCAGTCTTTTTTTTTCCTTTTTTCCTCTTTTTTGGACACTTTCCAAACTGTCTTTCATCACGCCTTTCTTCGACTATACGATTTAGGTAAGGCGCGAGAGTTGTCGAAAAGAATAATTTAGTGAAAAGTAGATATTGCTATAGTTTTGGCATTAATATAGTAAAAAGAACCAATTGATCATATTTTTTTCTGTTCCTCTATTAGAAATAGCGTGCTCTTATCAGCCGTTGTTGAAAATTTGATGAAGGTAAGGTAATAGTGACCCTATAGTTATTTTTGCGGATTCACGCCAGTTTTACTACAATCGCGTGATCTAAAATTAAGACATCTAGGTGGGGTCAGTTAATATAATGCCTCTCTTCTAGTTATAAAGAAAAAAATCCATTCATCCATAGTTTATAATTCAGTCAGGCAGAAATATTTCTTTGAATTGATTAGATCAAATTATTCTGAGAAAGAAAATTAAATCAGTTCATTTGAATTTTCTTCTTTCCAGAATTCCTAAAAAATATCTGTGCACGTATTAGTAAAACTATCTATGTTATTGTGAAAAACGTTGTTTTTTTTTTGAGGTGAGAGCATTTCCGGAAAATATTTTCTAACACCCAATGCGTGTCTAAAATAGATTTTTAAAAAGAATTTCCATTCCAGGTATTTTTTGACCCTGCCACAAAAATGAGTCTGTATATGAAAAATACCTGCATGAACAAAGAAGTAGTGTAGTGTGCAAAATAAATAAATACGTAAAAAACATCACTTGTTCTGATGATCGAATTTTCACAATCTTATTCCACCTTTGCTCAGGTGATCGCTTCCCAATGCGGTGGCTCGAGTTCGGAAGGTGGGTGAGGGGACTCAGGGGGCCCAGCTCCCCCCAAGAATTAAAGAGTTCTCATTTTCAACCATTGGAAAACATATTTAAAAATATATTATAATTATTTTGTGCGTGTGTAGTGGAAGTTCGCAGCAATTTTTTTTAAACTACTTATTTATTTTTATAAAAGAGTTCTAGCTGACTTCATTTCAAAAAATTAAAATGTCCCTAAAAATTTTTAAATATTAAGAGCTTATTGGAAAAGTATCTTGAATAGTTATTGATTTGTAATGTAATTTTTGCAAAGCGTTGTTAAGAATATAAATTATGAAATGATGTGAGAAAGTCCCTTTATGAGACCATATTTTCCAGATTTCGACTCCCATAGGAACGGAGGTAAGGGAGTTAAAACACATGGGAATTTCGTCATTTTTTGTTTATTATTGATGATTTTTCTCAGCAACAATTCCTTTTCTCAATTCAACGTTTTTTTTTTAAATATTTTAAAATTGCAAAATAATAAAATACTAAGAATTCCTTTTATAGTTTGTCCATCGAAAAAACTGCCCTCGTCACGAAGTCTAAAGCCGTCTGCTGCTATGGAAACAAGAAATAGCGCATTTCAAAGAAGGGAGCTTTTTTTTTCCTCTGATACCCTTTCTCTCGCCGACACTAGTCAAAACCGGTCTAACTTGAAATAGTTAAACTTCGTAACCATAGTCACCGCCACTACTCCAGACAAATGGCTAGGGGAGTTTTTCACAAAGACAAACTATACATTTCTATACGAGCGAACCTCTCGTTATCTTTTTAACAAAAATAAAAATGATTGCCACTGCTTTTCTGTTACTCTTCATTATTTTATTTTATAACCGTCGTTGAACCGCCGACCCAATTTTTTGGGTTTAGGACTACTAATGTTCAACTCCATAGCCTTGCAATTTTGAACCCAATCCAGAATGGAGACAATGGAACTCCTGGATCACGTATTGGGACAAATTTGAAATCGTGGAGTACTCTTTGATGGAACTCACCCGCATTTGCGTCATGGAAAGGAAAACCACGCAACCATCCACGGTTAGCCTGACAGCAAGAGTATCTAACCCATGATCCGTCAATCACTGAGGATATTTTACGCCAGCCCTGTGGTCTGTGCAAGCCGGATGCGGAATTCGCATTGACCAGCCATTGCTGGGATTCGAACCCGGTTCACCTCATTGGAAGGCGAATGCCCTATCTCTTGAGCCATCACGGTACTGTTACTCATCGTTAAAAAAAAAAAAAAAAAGGCTATTTTTTTTTTCCCTACCTAAATTTTTACGCTTTTACCACCCACGGAAATTACTCGCTTCACTTTACTCATGAAAAAATGTTCTTAGCTTGCTTCTTTCAATTGCCTCGGGATTTTTTGTTCCTCTATCCGTCACAGTCATAAATTGCCTCAAACAAAGAACTACCTCCAATTTCTAGGACTGCAAATATATTAACCTTATAGGGGACGTAGACTGCGCTGACATGTTTTTTTTTCTTTTTTTCGGTCTGGTCATTCTGTTTAGAATTTTCTTACTATGTTAGTCATCATAAAAACACTTCTCATTACTTTTATTTTATTTTTATTAATTTATTTTTTTTTAGTTAATATAACAATTTATATTTGTAATTCAGAATTTCAATAGTGTAAAAGCTCTTAAAAATATTTCTTTTATATGATTATTAAGAGTTTTTGCTAAAAAAAACTCGTCTTAATTTTTTTGCAATAGCTTTTATTAACATTTTATCCTTCATTAAATCTTACTCTTAATCGAATATTAAGAATACTTCAAAATAAATTCATTTCTTTAGAGGTAAGAAAATATTTGTATTAAATCAATCTATGCATTGATATATCTGTAATATTTCTATTTATAAAATTTATTGGTAAAAAAGATTTAATTTTTCTGATTTTTGCTTTTAGATTATATAAATACAAAGTTAGAATTTAAATTTTTAAAAGTGTTCATCAAATAATTTAATCAATTTTGTTACAATGCAAAAATATCACATTTAATCAAATAATAAAGCATAAACTAAATTTCATTAATAAATAACTAAGAATGTGTTATCTATTGTAGCATATATAAGTAGCTTAAAATCAAACTATTATTTGACAGACTTATTTTATTTTATAACCGTCGTTGAACAGCCGACCCAATTTCATGGGTTTACGACTACTTACGTTCAACTCCGTAGCCTTGTAATTTTGAACCAATCCAGAAGACAAGGAAACTCTGGATCAGTACCCCCAGAGGTATTGATTTGTTGTGGGAACATGGAGGACTTTGAGACTCGACAGATTTAACGTGCATCAGTCGCCATTTACTACACGGGGAATCTTCGGCCGGCGAGGATCGAACCCACGACCTCTTGGATATGGGCCCAGCGCCCTACCGACCAGGCTATCCCGGCCCTTGTCAGACTTATTAATAAAAATGTTTAAGGCGTCCTGAGAGACTTCTTTTTGATTACTGTTATATTTACAACGAATTTATTTATGATAAACTTTCGCTGCCTGCCGAAATGATCGCTCTGAATTGATACAATTAAAAAAACTCATCACACCATTTTAAAATATCAAAACACTGAATGAAATTGCAAAAAACTATTAAGCGTACTTTTAAAAATGAATAGAATAATCAAGTATTTGCTTCTCTCTTTATTTTATTTCATATGAGTTTACAACAGGGCTGAAAATGCATTTATTCTCTTTCATGTAGAAAGATTTCTTTTTAATAAATATATGCTAACAACAATTTAGATAAATAAAGAATTTTTATACTAGAAATATTATCTAACATGAAAAATTCGCATAAACTTGTATCTTGTACTTTAAACATTTAAGATGAAGATAAAATGACGAAGAAAAAATTCTAATACAAAAATTCATTAAATAATATCAGTTAAAGAAGAAATTTTAATCTGTAATAAAAAGAAAAATCATTAACGAAACAAATTTATTGTTTATATATTTATAAGTTAGCAGAAATTTCTTTCTGAAATAAACGAAAAAATTTGTATTAAGCGTTTGCTTGTGCTATTTTTTCATTTGCAGCGATTAGCTGCTTTTCTTTATAAATCTTTACATAGGTTGTTTATATCTGTAACTGTGAATGACCGAAATCTGAAGAATGTCAACTGTCGCTTTGGTGAATGTCCAAAGTATTTGTTATGTCCTATTTAATATTAATACATAGGTATATATTTTAATATGTATTCGATATTTAATTGGCCGTAGATATTTTAGTACCTGACTAGAACAGATTAAGAAAAACGTCAATGTTCGGAATACCGAGCATTGGCACTTGACCTTAAAAAAAAACTGTGTAGGGAATATCGGGCAAGTGTAATTAAAAATTAATATCAAATCATATCTTGCAATTTCGGAAATTTATTAAAGCCACTATGTGATTGTTGGAATTCATTGGTTAAAGTTACATAAGGGTATGAAAGTGAGGGCCTACTAGGGGTGTGACTGCTCTTTATCACATTCTAACCCCCGCTTTTCTCACCTCACCCATTGCCAAGGGTGCCGGCAGCGGGGGGCAAGAGGATGCAATTGCCTCGCCCCCTGACTTTTTTAAAAAGAAAAAAAACAATTAAAGAGACGCAGAAAAGCAATTTTGTTATAAAATTTTTTTATTATAAATATATTCAAAAACAAACAATTAAGTAATTATTGATACACAACAATTAAAAAATTGTTTAATCAAACAAGAATTGTGATCGTCTTGTTTGCTGTCTAAATTTGTTTACAACTTTTTCAATGAATTCTGAGTCATCTTTAATTCTTTTCTTATGCACACTGAGCATGCACAAACTTGGCAGATATCTAAGCCATATTTTTAAATTTCATTTAATAAAATATAAATAATATTATATTTTCCATTAGTTATTTAGTTTAACAACGGTGTATAACACAAACTGACTTCTCACAACTATAAAATTTCATCAACACAATAGATATCAATATTAAGCGTGCACAAACACGTTAATATACGAAACTACTGTTTGTAGTTATTCGTGTTTAAAGTCAGTAGCTATGCCAGCGCCATCAATACAGTTTATCGTGGCAAAATTTGCAAGTACAAGAAATTCGTACTTTTTTTTAAATATCTTGTTAACAATGAAAAAATGTATGTTAAAAAAAAAATTAACAGATGGAAGTATATGTAATAACGAAACAAAATGCAATAACAGAATATTTTAAATTTTTTTTTTTTTTGGGGGGGGGGGGCTAGTTTGTTAGAGGGTTGCACCCCCTTTTATATTGTTCTGCCGGCGCCCTTGCCCATTGCTCTTCTTTTTTTTTTACTATTCACCACTTATCACTTTCGCATGTATTGCAAAAACACAATCTCGATATTTTTTATTTTAAATGACATTATAAATTCGTATAACAATTAAAATTTAGATATATTAAGAAAATAATTTTTTTTTCTATTATGCTAAGACTAAAGTTGTAGTATTATCAAATCGCGTGATTTTAAAAGCACATCAGATGCCGTGATCGGAATGATTTCAGAAGCACGGAGCTTCTGGCTTAAAATACATTTTCGAGAAAATGAATAATTGCTATACATATGTACTGCAAATATCCCTTCCTTAACCAGTTTTCTTAATGGATACTTAACTTGTCTAAATGACCAATGTACGTTCGTAATCAAAATCTGAATTAAGATAATTATTATTTTTTCATTAAAAATTCAGATTATGGATGTAAGGTCAAGGAGGGGGAGGGGCTTAAGAGGGTATGTTACACAAGTCAACATCCTTTCAGATTTTTTCTGATATTTTTAATGTCATTTCTTTTTTTTTTACTTGTTTAAAAAATTAAGCTTATTTATATATAATTCAACAAAATAAAAATAAAAATTATTAGTAAAGAAACGAGAGAGATTTATTTATATTTCGGAAAAATAATATCATGTAATGAAAAATAATGTCATGTAGTATCATGTATCTTAAAAAAATCATTAAATATCTTTTTTCATGCAACCATATAAATGATATAGAATTAAAAAAAAACTTCATTATGATGGTAGTCAGTAGCTGTTCAGTGTAGTGTATATTGATAAAACAATATAGACTTTTTTGTTTTTACTATAGTCGTCAAATTTTTTCTTCTCACTAAAAGTTTTATATATATATATATATATATATATATATATATATATATATATATATATATATATATATATATATATATATATATATATATATATATATATATATATATGGTATTAATTTATTTTTCTTTCATTGTGTTCAAATTATGCCTGAAGCTTACAGTATGTTTTGAATTCAAAATTAATTTTCTGATTTATTTGAAATTTCTGTTGAAAATTTAATAGAATATTTAAGAAGCATAATTAAATAGCATTCTTTGAACTTTTGACCAATAGTTGTAATAAATTTTTAGTGAAGCAAACAATATTTTGATATTATTGTTTTTACGTAGCGTTGATATATTTGAACAGAAAAAAATTCAACGAAAATTATTCACTTATAATTTTATTCGAATGAATAGAATACATTTTAACTTATTTTGTTAGATTATCAAATTTATTCTTAACTTTAATACCGGTATAAAATGTATGATGTATTGTATATAGAAAATAAGGGAGATAAAAAAACTGCGTCCTAATTTCAAATTTTTTTAACGGTGAGCCTATTTGCCAGAGTATTTTAAAAAAATTGGGATTAAATCGCATGTATTTTATATCCGTATTTATAAGTGATGCAGCACCCAAATGCACAATGCTATATGCTCTAACCTAAATTTAAAATCCGTCTTTTTGCAAATTAACGTCCTCAACTCACACGATTATAAACACAAAAAAAGAGCCTTCTAATATTGTATTAATATAGCTAAAGCAGAATATATCAATACAATAGAGAGATGATTGCCAAAAAAATGCTAAGAAAATGGAACAAAATAAGTAAAAAATGCAAAATTAAAACAAATTTAGTAATAAAAAAAAAGAAACAGAAAATAAAAATTCAAGAAGATGCGGAATAAAACAAGAAATGTAATATATGAAGTGAGCAACAAATTCATATGTAGTTCCACTTACCGGCAACTTTAAAAAATTTTTCAAAATATTTTCGTGATAATAAATAATTTCGTAACAAGTTTACCAAATTACAAAATTTGAATATAGAAGCGTAAATAAAGGATGATAAGATCATTTTTATGGCACTTTCCTTCTGAAGTACAGAAGTGCGTTTGTTTTGTTATTTTAGTTTTATATATATATATATATATATATATATATATATATATATATATATATATATATATATATATATATATATATATATATATATATATATATATATATATATATATATATTATATATATATAGATATATATAGATATATATATATATATAGATATATATAGATATATATATATATATAGATATATATATATATATAGATATATATATATATATAGATATATATATATATATAGATATATATATATATATAGATATATATATATATATAGATATATATATATATATAGATATATATATATATATAGATATATATATATATATAGATATATATATATATATATATATATAGATATATATATATATAGATATATATATATATAGATATATATATATATAGATATATATATATATAGATATATATATATAGATATATATAGATATATATATATATAGATATATATATATATATATATATATAGATATATATATATATATATATATATATATATATATATATATATATATATATATATATATATATATATATATATGTATGTATATATATATATATGTATGTATATATATATATATGTATGTATATATATATATATATATATGTATATATATATATATATATATATGTATATATATGTATATATATATATATATATGTATATATATATATATATGTATATATATGTATATATATATATGTATATATATATATATGTATATATATATATATATATATATATATATGTATATATATATATATATGTATATATATATATATATGTATATATATATATATATGTATATATATATGTATATATATATATATATGTATATATATATGTATATATATATATATATGTATATATATATATATATGTATATATATATGTATATGTATATATATATGTATATATATATATATATGTATATATATATATATATGTATATATATATATATATGTATATATATATATATATGTATATATATATATATATGTATATATATATATATATGTATATATATATATATATGTATATATATATATATATGTATATATATATATATATATATATGTATATATATATATATATATATATATATATATATATATATATATATATATATATATATGTATATGTATATATATGTATATGTATATGTATATGTATATATATGTATATGTATATATATATATGTATATATATGTATATGTATATATATATATATATATATATATATATATATACATATATATATATATATATATATATATATATATATATGGTCCCTCAAACTGTCTTTCAACAACCAGCAGAGCATTTGAATCAGTCTCGTGTTTGTTCAGATTAAAGGTTAATTTATTAATCTATTAATCTATAATTATCCAAATTTTTATTCTGCAATTAAAATCCTGCTCAACAGCTGAGAGGCAGAGCAGAAAAAATAAAAAGTAATAATTGAGCAAAGAATCCAAAATCGAAGTGTCTCAGAAACTATGAAAATCTTGCAAGCAAGTCCCGATGAACTCTTTAACACTAGAAAGACTGAAACTTAGTAAATACCTATATTGCCCAAAAGCAGTCAAAATGACTGGATTGTGAAAGAATAACTAATGTGTAAAGAAATTTGTTTAAAATTAATTCTCAATATTTTTAATATTATTTACAGTTATATAACAAGTTATTAGTAAATATTAGCAGTAAAAAAAAATGATATGTTCTACGAAAAGTCACAAAATTCTAAGAAATTGTGTCATTATATCCATCATTGTTTTTCTAATTGAAATTAAAAAGCAGTCAAACTGACTTTCTTGGACAATCTAGTGTTACTCACATGCAAAAAGGAAATATAATTGGTCTATAACATAGTTCGTGGGAATAATATGGTTCTCATACTTAATAAAGGGAAAAACTTAAAATGTTACATACTTGAATCTAAATATAGAATGAAAAAGCAAGATGAGAATAATAAAATGTGTTTAATTTTGAATAATAAATTAAGAAGAGAATTTCGATAAAGAAATAACATAAAAAGATTTGTTAAAGCTTTTTATGTAACAAATATATTAGTTTAAAATTATTCCTTCTCTTCTCTCGCCATATTGTATTTAAAATTGGATTTTTGATTTATATCTTCTTCTATTTTTATTCATTTATTTTTAACAAATTTTTGATGAAAAAGTATTATTCGATGACACTAAATACTTCAAAAATAAGTAGAAAATGAAGGCAGGGCTGTAATTGAATTAGAATAAGTAGCACTTAACAACTTTCAAAGCTTCAACGGGTATTTTTTCAAAACTAGAAAGCAGCAAATTTACGCAGCGATTAATTTTAAATTGTTAATTTAATACCGTATACTTTCGAGTTTTTAGTTTCGTAAAATTTGAAAAAAACTGATCTGGGAAAAAATAAAAATTCTCTCAAAAATATATTTTCTAAATAGGGTCTTTTAAAAAATGATGGAAATACCTTTTAACAAATGAGACGATTATTTTGCATGTTTCGAAAGATGATCCGTCTTTAATGATTGGCAGGGAAGTACATTGAAATAGCTCAAAGTGGGGGGGGGGGTAGTGTTTTTTATACATTTCTATATTTAAAAAATTCACCTACAATTTGTAAAAGATCCCTTTACAGTGTTGGTAACTACAGCAACGCAAAATGCTCCCCAAAACACGCGGAATTAGAAGTGTCCTAATAAAACTACTAACTTTAAGGATAATAAGAATAGGAAGAGGGGGGAAATGGAGCATGCGCAGAACTGTAGCAACTCCTTTTCATGCTTGCATGCAAACCTGAAAGCGCCAAAATGTGTTTCGCGAATGGTCTAGTTTCAACACGCAAGTCTCAGTTACTGTTTTTGTTCATATTTCTAAAAATAATAAATAGAAAATTGTTTTATAGAAACAATTTATTATTTGTTTGATTTGATCACGTGTGTAAACTGCAAATCTGGATTTAAAAACCTCCACAAAAAGTAAGTTAATATTATGTTAATTTTAAGCGTTGATTTTTATTTTTTAATTACTATTTAGTCAGTTTACAATTGTTAATTAGTGTTTTTATTCAATAATTATTTTATTGTTATCGCATATAGAGCAAAAACTGAAGAGAAAAAAAATTCTAAAGTGAAAGCTATTGAAAGTTGAACTTAAATGGAATACTTTTGTAACTTATAAATTGTTTTATAAAATTATTTTCTCTTCATATGGCTCATACATTAGGAGTCTTAACATCATAAAAGGGTGTGTCATTATAAAAAGATTCTATGTAGCTATCTTTTCTTTTTTAGATTTAACGCAACTGATTTTCACATTAAAAAAATCTCATAAAATTTTTTTTAATTGAAATAATATAGCAATCTCATTATTTAAATGATTATATAGAGTTCTTGCAGAAAAGATTAAGAAAGGAGTTGTTAAGATAACTTAAACTGATAGAGTTATTAAGGTAGTTATATATTTTTTCAGTATAGATATAATGAATGAAAAGTTTTTCGAAAGAAATCGGTTTGATTATTATTTGTCTTTAAATAATGATGCATTTATTGAATATCTTTAAAAATGATTTTAAAGAGACACATTTTATACATTAGTCTTTTTATATATGGACTACTGATTCTACAAACTGAAGTTTAAGTATCTATTAATTCATGATAAATGAATTTATTTCAAAAATTTAATTTCTTTGAAAGATTTCACTTGCTGTTAATTTATGTAAATTAACACTTAATTCATGTAAATACATTTTACATAAATTAAGTGTCATAATATTATCATAATATTATCATAAAAATATTTCAGTGTTATAAGTCAGTGTCATATTAATATGTTGTTTTTAATATTTATCACGAACTATTTGCAGCTATCTGGGGCAGGTTAGTTTGCTAAATATCAATATTTCAAATTAAAAAAATTTTTGTAATAAAATTTTTACGAACTAACAGTTTAGTACATCGAGATTGTTAAATTAAAATTTTGAACAGTTTTTAATTGTATTTAATAAATCACTTTTATATAAGTGAAAATTAAAAAAAACGAAAATTGGAAAAAAAAAATTTCTAAGAAATTAAAACAAATTGACAAAACAAACAAAAATTGAAAACTTTATTTATAATTATATAAAGAAAATATCGTAAACAAATTTTATTATATTTCAAATGCCACTATAACATACTTATTTACAAGATGTTAAGGATGAATACTGTCAACAATTCCCACATAGTATGGTATATACATATTTATCAACAAATATTTGAAATAAATAATTATATACCTAATTATCAGTTACTTACAAAACCAACTTAAGAAAATTTTTATGCCCTAATTACTAAATTTTCAATTTCATATTAGTAATTTTTAAAATATTTAATTAAATGGTAAACAATTTTAACGTTTTTTAATATTTGAACTCTCAAAACTTAAGTTTTATTTTTAAAAAAGTAAACTATTAAGTGTTAAAAATGTTATATTTAAGGTTTTTTCCCTCTCATTTTAATAGCTTTACAGATAGATTTGATTGCTCAAATGTTAAAAATTTAGGGAGAAAGGCTAGTAAATTCATGGTTAAGTTAATCTTTTTTAAAAACGAATAATAATTATAAACAATTTTGGAAATATTTAGCACTGAAATAGACAAGACAACAACAACAATTAAAAATAAAATTAATGTCTAAAATTACTAAAAATACATTGACCTAAAAAGGAATTGAAAGTAAAATTATACCTTTTGGAAAAAATTTAAATAAGGAAATAATTTTTTAATAATACTTTACCAAGTAATATTCTTTATATTTTTTAGATAATTTTATCAATAGAAAGAATATTCAATAAACGTACAAAAATATTAGTACTCATAATGAATTTAAATAAAGTAAAATTTATCCAAATAGAAGTATTCACGTTTATTTAACACTAGAAAGACTGAAACTTCGTATATACCTATATTGCCATAAAGCAGTCAAAATGACTGGATTGTGAAAGAATAACTATTGTGTAAAGAAATTTGTTTAAAATTAATTTTCAATATTTTTTACATCATTTACAGTTATATAAAAGTTATTAGTAAATATTAACAGTAAAAAAAAATTATATGTTCTACAAAAAGTCGCAAAATTCTAAGAAATTGTGTCATTATATACATCATTGTTTTTCTAATTTAAATTAAAAAGCAGTCAAAATGACTTCCTTGGACATCTAGTGTTAAGGAAATACTGATAACATAAATCAAAATTGCTTATGAATTATTTTAAGTTATATAAATTTTAAAATTTTGTATGAAATTAAGATAAATAAGGTGAAAATTGTTATTCTTAAATAATAATTACAAGTAAGAAATGTTTACTTCTTTGTATTATATTAAATTTTATTTGTTTTAAATTTATACCATTCATTAGTTAGCGTTAAACCATTGTATTGGTCAATTTTAATTTAATTTTTCTTTCGAACGAAATGCCATCCCTGATATTATTATATTATTATTATTATTATTATATATATATATATATATATATATATATATATATATATATATATATATATATATATATATATATATATATATATATATATATATATATATATATATATATATATATATATATATATATATATATATATATATATATATATATATATATATATATATATATATAATGAACAAACCACACAAATAACAAAATAATGGAATCATTTCTATACAAATACACTTTTTTATATTTCTCAAGAAACACTTACAGAATCATTTACAAATTTAGTAGTCTTTAGTAGGGTGGAGCAACAACAAAAAATTATTTCAAAATTCGGAAAGCACTACCTCCCAAAAGTTGCATATGGATTAGAAAATAACTCTTGAATTTTTTCAAAATTTTAATGCACCGTATTCATTCCCCACAAAAGATGATTCCGATCATTGAACAAGAGTTTATTCTGCTGCGAACACCATTCGATAATAAGTTTCAATGAATTCAAAAAAGATTCGTCGGATGTCATTTCTAATCTCAATTCAGATCAAAAATATTTAATAAATATAAGCCAAGCAGTTTTGCCTTTCAAATTATCACCAAATTGGGGGTCATTAGGATCTGGGAAACTTTCGAATGCCAGATAGCATTCGAAAGTTTCTACACTAGTTGACTACGCTAGTTGATTCGAAAGTTGACTGCGCTAAACGAAACTTGGAGTTTGCATAAGAAACTTAGATCCACCGACCATTTTCATGGAATAAGCTTCTTTTGATATGCAAGTATATGCTGCAATCTGATTTTATACAAAATGTAAAGCAGTCATCAATGCTACTTGTGTCAAGTTATGGTATATTCTTTAGTTTTCTCATTCTTGTTTGCTTTAAGTTGTAGTTTTACCAGCCTAACAATAGTGTTATTAATATGAAAAAAGTTTTTAAAATAAACCTTCAGTGTCCGTTAATGAGGAAAGAGAAAAATGAAACAGAAACATTTCATAACAATTCATGAATCATGTTTCAGTAGAAACCCAACGTTTGTAATGTGCTTTATTCTCCTCTGAACACTATTTTTTTTAAAAAAAGTTTTTTTTTTATTCATTTTTTTTTTACATTTTTTTTTCAACAATTTTATAATTTTTACAGCTGTCGCAAGGAGTGAAAATATAGCTGAAAGATTCTGGAAAAAATTCACAAGTAATATTCAGTTTAATGTACAATTTTTGAGCGGTAATTTGTTTTTATATAAAAAACATTTCAAATATTTACAGTTTTTTGAAAAAATTCAAATTTTTAAGGCTTTTGCGTGAAATGAAGATGGTGCATAAAAATTCGGAAAAATTCACTTGTGATTATACTAATACATATACAACTTTTTGAAGGTAGTGCTTTTTGATTATCGAAAAAAAAATTTTTTTTTCGCCTCACCTTAGTCTTTAGCTTGGCCAAACGATACTGTGAGAGGATACCGTGCTCTTTGTTCGCCAAGGTCTTTAGTATATGCCATTTCTCATATGTATCAATAAGTTTAAAACTTTTAGGGGTGTGACGGACCTGTAATAAATTACAAACGGAAAATAATGTTTTTAATTACCCTATGCTAAAAAATATAGCAATAAGTTGTAACTTGTAACTATTATTTTGGTCATCATATGTAATAATTGCGCAAAATTTCGTGAAAATAGCTTAAATATTTATGGGGATATGGACATTTTTATAAAAAAGGAATTTTTTATAGCTTAAGTTTTTTTTTTTTTTTTTGCTGCAACTTTAACAATACTTAATAAAAGTAAACCAAATTTTTAGTGCTGTTTAAAATTAATTGTAAAATTATTGATTTAAAATTTTAAAAAAATTCGTTGAAAACTGTGTAATATACAAGTAATTAAAGTAGTTCTTTTATACTGCGCATGAGCGGAAAAAATGTAAACATTTTTTCATAATTTTTTAGTGTATTTGGCAATAAATTAAGAGAAAAACTGATTTTAATATCTTAAAAGTTTAAAAAGGGCAAGTAATTTTCTAAGTAGTTTTCGTACTTTTTAAAAGAAACTCAAAATACTGTCCTTAAATATATTTTTTAAAAAAAATTTATTTCTTTTATTTATTCAAAACTATTATGAACTGTAATATGCTTTATAGGTATTATTTCAGTTTATGCAATATATTTTTCATTGATATAGCTATATATTTTAAAACTAATTAACATAATTTTAAAAATACAATAAATTGTAGAAGTTCAATGGATATTGAATAAATATTCAAAACTCAATAACATGGTTATTCATTTTTAATGTACAATAAATGCATTTTCAAACGCGATAATAACATTTGAAGTTATAAGTGTTTTAACTATTTTTAGAATCATAGATTTTGAACTATTTTAGACAGTTTTTGACAAAAAGTCCCGCGTGTCCTCTTTGAAAGAAGATAAAGACTTCGAAACTCTGCAGTAAATATTAATATATTTGAAATAGATATTTAGATGTGAGATCTTGAAAATAAAGCTAGAAGGAAAAAATGTTCGCTATTTTTCAATTGTTAATCTGAAAATTTTCAAGTAATGCAACATATATAAGATGGTCTCTCAAAAAAATTTCCAGAGCTCTGATGAGTTCATCCCTGTCACATCTTAAAATAGATAAAAAAGCAAATAAGTAAGAAGATAAACAACGTTAAAAGAAGCATTTTCTAAAAAAGTTATTTTAAGAAGAGCTTCATTTTGAGAGTAAGTAAACTTGTGGTGAAAATATGCCTAAATATCCATTAAAGAAATTGCAAATTTTTAAGGTAATTTATGTGACAAGCAATAAAGAGAAAGCAAAACTACGGTAAAAATAGAAAGATTAATAGGGGTACTAAATAAAATTGAATGTCAGTACGATGAAAGGTCTCCATCTGGGAATAACGTTACACAAATAGAGAAAAAAGTTGAATAACTTCGAAATATTTGAATTAATTCTCTGTTTAATAAATTTTAATGAATTGAATAATTAAAGAATTCAAAATATTTCCCATTTTTTTTAAGTACTAGAGGTCTCCGCCCCCTGCTCGGTGTTGCCAACGCCTTCTATAACTGAAAGCCTCCACGCGGTTTTTCTTATAGGTAGTCCGATCAGACCACTATGAAGGTAAGCCGGTTTACGAAAGAGCCATTTAATACAGGATCTAGTTAAAATAAGCAAGTGGTAGCAAATATATGTCTAAAAATTTTTTTGATTTATGAATATTATTGTCTTATTTACTTGTCAACCATTCCAGATTCAATTCTCAGATGTGTATGATAAATTTCTCTCAAATTACTTTTAAAATAGAATTTGGGTTCATGCGCACAACTGTATGATAAGTGAATTCACTTTTAAAATAGTCTGCGCAGACTACTTATTAAATACCGATAAATATTAAATGCGCAGACTACTTATTAAATATTTTTTATCAATTGTGAAAAGAAATACGTATTTTTTGTTAATATTTCGGATAAAACAAATACCCAAACTTTTACAATTTAATAATTCCGAAACAAATACAAAATTGGTTAAAAGTGTTCGTATATTCAATCATAAGAGCAACCCTCCAAACCCAATTATCTTAGGTTAAGATTGTTATAGTTATAACCGTCGTTGAACAGCTGGACCTGATTTTGAGTTGTTCAATTGACTACTAATGTTCAATTTTGTAGCCTTATAATTTTGAACCCAATCCAGAATACAAGGGAGCTCTTGGATCAAGTATTGGGAGAAATTTGCCTTCGTGGAGGACTTTTTGACGGAACTAACCCACATGTGCGTAGCATGGAGAGGAAAACCACGAAAACCTACCACGGTTTGCCTGACGGCAAGGGGCTCTAACCCATGATTCTTCTACCACTGTGGATATTTTACGTCAGCACTATGGTTGATGCGAACCGGGTGCGGAATTCATATCAACCAGCCATTGCTGGGATTCGAACCTGGCTCACCTATTGGAAGGCGAACCCACTATCCCCTGAGCCACCACGGCTCATCTTAGGTTAAGAGTAAAGATCCAATCAAAACTAAAATATCTTAAACCAGTCCTAAATTATAAAAGGGAGCACAATGATCGACCCACATTTAACCCCACTGGTCAAAGGTTAAATGTGGTTAATGTTAAAAGTTTAATGTCAAACTCCTTAATGAGGTTTTTCTCACAGTTTGACTGGAAGCATAAATATCGTCCCCACAAATTGTAAGCTAGGTAGAACAAGAAATATACTTAATTTTAAATCTCTACTTTATGTTTAAAAAGAAGGCAATCAAACAGAAATAAAATAAATATTGAATTAAATAAGTTTCGTAGCTCAATTTATATTTTTTAATTTAAGACTTAACATTACACAATTAAAAACATATTTTTAAAGGCGAACTTTAGTTTGTGTAGATGAAAAGCAACATTGAACTCGTAAAAATCTTTATTAATTGTAAAAAATTACAGACGATATCGAAACGCGCGAACATTGGAGTTTTCGAAAGCAAAAATATTTAATGTGTGGTGTAAAGGCGGGTGACTTGGTGTAAACTTTTTTCATTTTCGTTATTTAGAGCTTTCATACACCCTTTATATTGTCTATGAAAGCTCGATTTGGTGTTAACTTAAAAGAGTTCCTTCACACCATTTCTAGGATTGCTCAACATCAAATTCGGAAAGGTAGAACATCAGTTTTTACAGCGTACTATTACAGGGTGTGTCGCGTTTTTAAAAAGTTCTTGAATGTGCTTATTTTTTATTTACGTTTTTTTAAAGCCCCTAAAGGTGCTTTTTCATTCGGGGTTTGTAAAAAGTGCTTAATTTTCTATCTTTTAAAATGAGACTTTTTTATTTCGTTCTAAATTTGATTGTCGTTCTAAATTTCAACCAAGAAAGAAAATCATGATTTTTCTCTGCTATATTTATCAGAAACTAGTTATTTTATCATGATTATGTATAGTTTTTGAATTTTATTGATTTTATGTTTATAAATTAGGAACTTTAAACTATAAAAATAATAATTTTTATTACTACACAGATCCTAATTATGATTTTTTTTCTTTGTTTTTTTGGAAAGTGGTTAAAAATATTTTTGAATGCTTAAAAAGTATTTAAAAAGTGCTTATTTTTTGTTGAAAAATCTGGCTATGCACCCCGAATTAGTTTTTCCTTTACATCGAAAAATCCGTAATATCGACACTATAAATTATTTAACTCAATTATAATTAATATAATTTAAATTATTAAAAATAATTCGTATTGTGAACAAATTGAGATCTCGTGCTCATTCTAAGTTGTAAGAATAAATAACCGCAAAAGAAAAAAAAATTATGTCTTTGTCATAAAATAACTTCAAAGCTAACGACCGCACCAATAATAAAAGAAAATTCTATTTAATATTTATTTTTATGAACTGTAAAGCCATTTCCGCTACAAGCCGCCGTGAGCCAAGAGAAGTTTAGCAAGGCTTTAATTTTTCAAAAACATATAAATAATCAAAATTAATTTTAATTTAATTTTTATTTCTCAATATTATAATTATATTATTATATCGCATGCAATATTAAGATTTATTATCGCCTCCGTTCTTCTTAACGTTCGTTCCTAGATATGTCTCCAATACAACAACAGCCTTGAAGAAAGGAACAGGTTATTGGCCCAGCAGGTTACGTTAATCTTTCGTCACGTTGCATATCTATTTTGAAAGTTGTATATGACACCAATTTCAATGCTATCAAATAATCATCCTATTTAAAATTCAATTTTCAGAATCCGACAAAAGGATGTCTATTTTTAGATGTGCATTGTTTTATTATAACTAGTTCTTTTCTGTCTCTCGCATACTTTATTCGAGTAAATTATAACGAATATTTTCTCTTCTTAATAATTGGATTTCCTTATTTGCAATGACTTTCTTTTATTTGACTTAATAAAAAGATATTTTTGCCAATCTCATACATATAAGGGTTTGTTTTTTGTGAATGTGTCCTGATTTTGAGAATTTTAACGTCGTGTTCTGTTCTTGATTTTACGAACTTAAAATAAGTATTCAATTTCGCTCATTCGGCCGCAGAGATGTTTTTGTAAGTGGGAAAAAATAAGGCCCTGTTTTCTTTGGAAAATCCCTCCAAAATAGAAACAAAAGTACAATAATAATAAGTAAATAAAATAAGTAGTAAAAAACTTTCATTAGAGAAATATAGTTTTATTATTAACTGAACCTATTTTATATTGCTCTATCTTTTTTTTGGAATGAAACCCTAAACAACCGTGTTTTTTTTTTTTTGCCGTTACAATAAAAAGTTTATTTAAAGCTTTGATGGTTACAAAAAAAAAAAAAACATTTTATATGAACAATGAAATTTTTTAATTGTTTTATCAGTAACAATATTAAAATTAGCTTTTATATCAGGCAGTTAAGATCTCTGGTCTACAGCGACTTCTATTTTTTGCATAGTTTTTGGCGTATGCATAAGTTGAAATTGCATAAAATAATCTTAATTATGGTTTTTGAAGAATAATTGTTCTAAACTTTGAGAATGGGGTGACTATCAGAGAAAAATAATTTTTGAATTTGGTTATTTTATATTGAATTTTCAAGTTTTATGAAAATTATTGATGCGATTGTTTGTACATGTTTATCCATTTTATAATTTATTTAATGTATTGCTATTGGAAAATCTATAAACATTTTTTTAAATTTTGCGTTTCCCTTTTTCATTGGCATTTTATTTAAGCAATTTCATAAAAATAACCGAAATATTCAATAAATAATATTATTAAAATAAATTTATTGAAAATTAATATCATCTTGAATTTAAGATACAAGTTTTAAAATTTTTTGTTTGTTTAGCTCTTGCGATAAAATATTACTCAATCTACAACTCATCTTCTTTAACAAAATAATCTTAAATTTACTTTTTAAAAAAATGAAAAATATCTTTTTTTTTTGTTATCTTCTTTAATTTGTTTTATTAAATTTGTTTTATTAATTTTTAATTTATTTCAAGCTGTATCTCATAACCATAAATTATTAAAATGCTAAATATAATATTTTTTACTTATTTAGATCAAAATAAATACAAAATACTGAAAAAAGTCTAAAATATAAATCTAATGGAAAATTTGCTTCAAAGGGTCGTCGATATTTTAAGTTACGAAATCAGACCCAAAAACCTATTTTCTCTGCATAAACTTACCTTTTTTTTTATTATTTTTTTTTAAACAGATTTGATTTTTTACTCATAAAATAAAGGAGGTAACTGCAATCTGGGAAATATGACCCCTATAGCTTGGTCAGGAGAACAGTCCAAATTTTGGATCCCTTAATGCTAAATTTACTTTTTGTGTATCATATTTCGAGAACTTTTTTAGCAAATTGAATAATGTTTGCACACAATTATAAAATTCGTTTATCCAAAGATAATTCCATTTGAAATAAATTGGTAATCTCTACTAAAAATCTAATTTTAATCAATCGGCAAGTAAAATAAATATCATGAAGACTGATGAAAAATAATAAAATAATTCCACCTCCATCTTGAATTTCAAGTCAAATTTTTAATTTTAATTTTCTCGATGTTTTTAAATTTTTTGATGATAGAATATCATACATCTCCATGAAGCCTTGCAAAAAAGATTAATAAAGCTTTATTAGTCCAGATGAAACAAAGTATGATAATTTTAAGAAATCGAATTTAGTAACAAATTATGTTATATATTATGTCGTAATCACTATTTCTAACAATATTATTGTCATATGTTATAAAATAATTTTTTAAAGAAATTGAATATAGTCGTCATAGTGGACTTATTGTTACATCCGCAGATAACTCAATATAACGGGGTTCGACAGTATTTATTATTTTTTTCAAACTCAATCTATTTCAGATTTAAGTGTAGCTAAACATAAACCTTGAAAATAAGTGTTGAAGAACAAAGCTATTTTTTGCTTAATAGATGTCGACTTATTGTTTCATACCGAACAATTAGTTCCGGAAGTGGTTAATCATTCTCTCAAGGTCAAATAACTTTTGCACTAGAAACTTGCTTATCGAATTAGATTCATTTAAAAATATTCTATTCGAAAATTTGAAGAATGAAATACAGTTGAGTCCTGATTATCCGAGTTAATGTGGACCACGACTAACTATGATAACCGAAAAACTCGGTTATAGCGAAGAGTATAAGAAAGGAAAGAAAAGGAGTGAATATAAATGTAATATATTTAACAAATACAAAATTTATACGGGTACACCACATGCAATTAATATTATAATTAAAAAGAATTATTATAATTGTATTATATATTTATATAATTGCAATTATAAAAGTTACGATTCATATAATTATATTATATTTAAGACACTTAAAGAACATACTTAAGGAGAATTAGAGTTTTTACTTAAAAAAAAATCTTTGCGGCAATGCTTTGCCATTTTTTAGGTTTAACAGGAGCGCTGGTGTCGCCTCTTCTTGTTGTTCTATATATTCAGCAGCATTTTCGATAGCTTTTAATCCATCTTTATGAGAGATTTTTATATGTTGATTTTCATCGTCGCTGTCTTCATCATCTTAGCTAGATTCATTTTCATTATTGACGATATTTACGGTAATCTCGTGTTGTTCGTCAGCTTGTTTTCCTGGGTGATTGGAGGATTGGAGAATTTTTTTTGGTGGTAGTTTTAAAAATAAAAAATTAACTAGAAAGAAAAATCCTTGAAATATTTAATAGCTCGGTTAAAGCGGAAACGTGGATAATCGGGACTCTACTGTACAACGAAAGCAACGAAAGATAATAAGAATTTATTGGCTCATTCTTAAAAAACTAGGTTCATTGATTAATAAATATTTATTATCATAATAAATTATTAAAAATAGATTAAAATGATGGATTAATTTGGAAGCATTCGTAGTCCACGGGGAGGCCCACGCAATTTCGTTACAAGCAATCGATCTGAAACATTGTGTATCAAACCCCTGTTCAATAAAAGCGTTTTTGTTTCCAACCGAACTGAATTATCGAAGAAATTCTAAATACGCTTAGTTAATTTTCACAAATAAACTAAAATATTTTCTTCCTACAAAATTTTTGAATGGTAGTTAAACATTTATCTGTTTTTAGATTTTTTATTAGATATCTTTACTTTTGTACAATTTACGTTATAAGAAATTTTTATCAGCAATGAAATCGGTATTCATAATAATAATAATTAAAATTTTTAAAAAATTACATTTCTCTGCAAGCACCGATTTCATGGTCATAAATAAAACTTGAGAAACGAAATGGTTGTAATCAATTTAGCACTAAACAGTTAGTAAATAAAAAAAGCAAATGACCATTAAAAAATTTTAATGCGGCGAAAAAATTTTCAAGGATGAAAAAAAAAACATTTTTTCTCTTAATTTTTGTAAAAAAGACTTTATGTATTTTTTATTAAGATTTAAAACTGTTTTGGGACTAACTCAATAGCTTCGGGTTTTTGCCCTCGTGAGGCAGAGCATCATAGGCAGACTATCTGGCCAAAAGTATCCGGGCACCCGGTTGTTTTTTGGTGGGGGTGTTTTTCGTGGTTTGGCCTATGTCCGTTAGTTCCTGTGGTTGGAAACATGAACTCTGAGATGTATGTGGATATTCTTGACAATGCTGCACTCCCAACTCTATGGAAATATTTCGGGGAATGCTCATTACCCTTCCAGCTGGATAACTGCTCCATTTCACACATCAAGGCTTGCACAAACGTGGTTTAACGAAATGGGTTTTCAAAAACTGGACTTGCCTTCTCTGAGCCCCGCTCTAAATCCCATAGAACACCTTTGGGACGAATTCGAGAGCAGATTACGTAACCAGCCAAATCGACCCTCCTCATTACAAGCAAGCACCTTCAGCTGTGATGGAAGCCTGGAAGTCAATTCCTATGGTCACTGATCAAAAACTGATGGAAAGTCTTCCCAGACGTGTGCAAGCTGTCATCGATGCAAAAGGGGACCAACATCCTATTAATATGTGCCTCAGGACTCTCACCACTGGGTGTCCGGATACTTTTGACCTGATAGTGAATACCATAGGCCGAATGTGTGTTGTATTTTTTTTTTAAAAAAAGGCTTTTGTTCCTACTAACATTATAAAGAGATCTTATAATAATAATGACAAAACGGTCATAGAAATTTAATTCATTTTCCACATAACTTACGCTGTGTTGAGTAGAAACGATAGTTTTTTGCGGATGATCAACTAAACAAGGAAAAGTAAGTTCCTCATTATTTCTTTCAAAAACCTATCAATCAGTTTCTGGTTTCCTTGAGAGTCAGTTCAATAAATGTCGTATTCGATCTCTGCAAAAACTCAGAGAAACACAATTTTCTTTCGTTGAAAACCTCTCTTGTTTCGGTGCTTTCATTGAAAAATTTGTATTCAATTAAAAGAAATAAATAAATAAAATAAAAAACAATATAATGAGATCTTTGAAAACCATTTCAACTCTTTTCCACTCGGAAGTTGGTCACGAAAATTTTTTTTTTTTTATTTCGATAAAAAGTTGTGACTATGGTCATATAGTTTCTATTTTTTTTCCAGCCAAATTGAAATATATTTAGTTTTTCCGAAATGGTGGGCCTAAAGGTTTTTTACTTTTTTTTCTTACATTTTTAGGTTCAAAAAGGAAAAGCTAATAATGCAAAATAACATTTAACATGAATTATATCAGTTAGGTATCTTGGAATCTATATAAGAACCTTAATATAACCCAGAATTTGCATAAAAACTAAACCTAGAGTCGATTGTGAATAATGTTGCTTTAATTGTTGAACTGAAGTATGATGTTTTGGCTTTTAGAGCTCAGAAAAGCTAAATATTTTTCAATTTGAGTAAGAACTGTTTTAGTAGCCAGTTTATTATGATACATTGTGTGCCCAAAATATAAAAATATTTAATAACTTTTGTTCAATGATGGGATTTATTGCCGATTATAATTTAGTCCAAACCTTAAATACGCTAGTTTATTAGTGCTGACTATTAATTGACAGACACAAAAACATACTTTCTCTAAATACTTTCTTTCGGATTTTTGACTATCAGAATATGGACGCAATCTGGAAAATATAGTCTCAATAATTTAGTCAGCAGAGTGGTTTATTTCATATTTTTCAGTCAACATCTCGAGAATTTTTAAAGTGATTAAAAAAAATTTGCACACAATTATAAAATTTGTTCTACCAAAGATAGTTTCAAAAATGTAAAAAAAAATATTTTTTATACATTATTAATATTTTTAATTCTTTAACAAAGGCCGAAAAAGTTTTGAATTGTGAGGTAGATAAATTTTTACACCATTTTAAAATATGTAAATTTTAAATGATGAAATACGGAATTTTAGCGAAATCGGTTGAATAGCTTCTGAGTTATGAAATTTAACAAAAAGCGATATTTTTAAAATTCCTTTCTCGAGGAACTATTCGACCCATTTCGTTCAAATTTTATCTTTCGTCATTTAAAATTACGTAGTTTAAAATGATGTAACAAATCAAAATTTTTCGACCCTTATTAATTAAAAAAAAAAACGTTGAAATTTTTTTTAACATTGAATTATCTTTGGGAAAACTAAATTTATAATTGATGCAAAAATTTTTCAATTCACTTTAAAGTCTACCCAGATATGGCTAAATACTTGAAATTAACATTAAAAAGGTTCAAACAGTTTTCTTGACGAAACTATTGAGACACTACTGTCCTGATTGTGGCCACCCGCCATATTTTGTCGGTCAACAATCTGTTGGAAAAAAGGTATGTCTATTTCGAAAAAATATGTTTTTGTGTCTGTTTCTTTAACTTAGTTAATAATTGCCCTAATTAATTAGCATATTTGAAGTCACCTCTTTGAATCATTAAGATTGGTACTTAGTTTATGAAAGTTCCATCATTAGAACAAAAGTTTTCTCTATCTTTTTTATTCATAGATTTATTATCGGAGCATTTTGAATAACTTTTGATCTTATGTTCGAATTTTAGTGTATAAAAAGATAATATAAATAGTTCTCTCATAATGCCCGTCATGCACTAAATATAGTGCTGCAGTAAAATATCTGCAGTGGTAAACGATTCGTAAGTGAGAGCCCAATTTCAATCGGATCGTCAGGCATCGGAAAATTTTAGGGTTCGAATCCCGGGGAAGTTCTTTTATTCTCTGTGCTAGCTGTCCTTACTGTGTGAGCAACGATGACCCACCTAATTTGGTGCCCCTGAAAGAGTGGCCAACAAATCTGCCTTGTGAAATGCCTAAATTGACGAAATGTTAACAAGGGGGAGCATTTGGGGGGGGGGGGACATTAGACCTTCTAAAGCAAATACTCTCATTTTAAAATTTCATATGATATTTATTACATTTGGTCAAAATTGTAATTGTAGATGTTCAAAACACGGTCTTGCACAAAAACTAACTTTTACATAAAGATAATTGTTATTTTTTATTTAATGCTATCTAAAAATTTATCAAGTATGGCTATTGTATAGCTAATTATGCTAGCTCGCAAATCACATGAAAATACAAATTTCGATGTACAATACGAAAAAAAAAAACTTTTGTTCTACGAGTAATTGGTTTTCGCATACTGAATCTTAATGGAAAATGAAGAGGAAAATATTTCAAACCACCTTAAAAACACCGAAAGTAAAATTAAGGAACAGCACACCTGTCCGAGTTATTAAGACCGTATTATTCCTCTCTTCTATTTGGAGGGTCAAAAAAAGTATGTCAGTTCAGAGAAAGTGCGTTCTGATTTCGGAACGCACTAATTAATCAGCATATTTGACGTCACCCCCTCGAGTCCTATAACGTGATTAAAAAGTTACTGAGTGTTCTTTTTTCTTCTTTTACTAGGCACTGTTTAGATTTACAGTTTCAAAAAAGGGTACGTAGATTGTTATTTCTGGCATTTAGTCAATTTTTAAATTAATTCAACTGGTGAATAAGTTTTTATTCCTTTTTATTACATTTTCATAAATACACTGATGATCAACATCACATTTTGGAACATAGATGTTAATTAGTGCTAATTAAATGTTAGTGTTAATTAAGTATTAGATGTTAATTAGAACAAAATTAGAGTTCGTGGTATTTCAGATTAATTTTTTGAGATCAAATTTTTCTATTACAATTCCTCATGTTTTGAACGGCAGTTCAATATTTGTCTGTTTTTATATTTTTGAAAGATATCTTTGTTTTTACGTAATTAACTCTAAACATACCAACACTTAATGCATACCTATTTCAACCTTAGCCGGTCAATTTGCCGGATTTTTTGTTTCTTGATTGAATGTATGAAATATGGATGTTAGGAAGGAAATAAACTTGAAAAACTTTATTATAATTAAACTAAAGTGTATATTGCCAATTTTTATGTATTGCAAACACAAAGAATAAGAATTTTTAATTCGATGCTCAACGCATTCTTTTTTTTACATATACACGTTGTTTCCATTTAACATTTTCCGAAAACATATTTCTTCTAATTATTATTATTTCTATAATTCTTATAATTCTTCTTATAATTAATATTATTTCTCTTAAGAACTTGTGCTGTCTTGATCGTTTCGACATTTTTCTGGGTAAAAACTAACAGTTAGAAATGTAGTGCAGATATCAAAATAAAATATATAAGGTACTTACCACAACGTTTAGTTTTTGTCACTTTTTCTTACACAAAAATGCCAATCTAAAATTTTAGGTACTTTCTTGAAATTTGAATTCACAGTTATTCTGATTGAACTAACTACGCAAGAGTGCAACTAATCGAATGCAATACGTTGAACACGCATTACATCGTAATTTCTGATCCGATAACCTTTTTAAGCAATAAATTGTTCTTCTGGTCAAAAGACCGATTGTGGTAGAAATAGGTATATGACAAGTATTATTCCAAACAAACCCAATACAACAAAATAATAAAATATTAACTGTATATAATTGTTAGAAAAAGTCATGACTCAAATGTGCAAAAACGATAAGATAAGCGCATTTTCGATGCAAAAGTTCTTAAACGGTGATTCGACCTGTTATGATATGTTTAGTGTTAACGTTACAAAATCTTTTTAATATTATCCAATTCAGTTTTCATTAAGTTAAATTGTAACAAAATTAAATTTAAAGAATTCTAAAAGCAGCGAAATGTGTTGTTTTAAATTACTTGCACCAAACCACAAATCTCATAATTTTATTGCTTGACATTTTTGAGAAGAAAAAAAAGCACTATTTCTCTTTATCTGGTAAAATGACCCTTTATTTTTAATCTTTTCTGAAAAGTGCTTTTTTAATGCTTTTTCATAAGCTTATTATAAAATAGTTTCCAGTGAACTCTTTTTAGGACGAGTAAATGTATTTTTTTAGTGTGTTGTAGTAGTATTGTTGAAAATAATGATTGCACATAATTTGCTTTATTAACCAACTAAATATGTTGAGTTTCTCTGTAACATAGCGAATTCTTTTCGAAATTTTTAATTGAAACGTTAAATACCATTCAAAATATTCTTTATGTAACGAAGTATTGCCTACCCATAACGAATTTTTCTTATATTTTCGTCATTTTTTTAATTGTTTATCTTTTGAAGAAATTTCAGTTAGATTGTGTTTTCGAAAATAGGATAATTTTTTAGGGTCCTTTAAAAAAAAAAAATATTAAATAATTACCATTTATTGGATTGGGTAGAAAGTGAACAATCTGTGCAGAGAATAGTAATTGCTTGAAGTAATCTCCGACCTTGGTAGATTTGTGGTCACGAAATACCTGTCCACTTTGAAATCAACATTCCAACCCTTTTTGTCTCTTTTGGCGGTGGCATTTCTGATCTCACTTTTTCTGTTTGTATTCGAGTGTCTCGATCCGGGTATGTTCTACGCAATTTTAGAAGTAAGTTCATCTTTAGTAAATTCATTACCTTGTAACATAACGTACGTAACGTAACGTACTTGATACGTAAGTTCATTACCTTGTAAAATCCAAGTTTCCTCACAATATTTCTAACTTCAAAAAATGAACGCTTTTTCTCTTGAAAAAATATGTTGCGATTTGAAATGATCTTGAATTATGTAATTTAAGGAAGGTATTTTTAAATACACATTTCTAACTGTTGTTTTTAAGTAATATAGATTTGCAGTATTATTAAATATAGTATTATTTTTGTAAACATTAATGATTCTTTTTTTTTTTTTTTTGTATTATACTTGTGCAGTGTTAGATATCTTTTTTTAGAAAAATTCAGAAATTTATCTTGTTAAATCAAGGTTTCCTCACAAGATTTTTAATTTTAAAAAATTAACGCTTTTTTTCTTGAAAAAATAAGTTGCGATTTTTATTGATCTTGATTTATGTTATTGAAGAAAGGTATTTTTAAATACACATTTATAGCTGTTGTTTTTAAGTGATATAGATTTGCAGTATTATTTTTAGTATTATGTTTGTAGTAATATTTTTGTAAACATGAAACGATTTTTTTCTTTTTGTATTATACTTTTGCAATGTTAGATATCTTCTTTTTATTTAAAATTCGGAAACTGCAATTCCTTGATAAATTAATTACTTTTTATCCCTTTGAAAAATCACAAAAATGCGTTCCTATTTTTACAAATTTACGAAACAACTAGCTGAAGGAACCTGATGAACTGAAATTTTAGATTCGCAAAATTATGAGTCAACAATTGTGAATCATTTCACAAAAAGTCTGGAAAGAGTCCTGAGAAAATACACTTTTTTTACTATAGTGACCATCACTGTTGAAATCACTGGATTATAAAATTATTCGTTTCTTGAAATGAAATCTGCAAGAATAAAATCATTAGAAAACTTTCTTACACCATACATTAATAAAATCTTTCAAATTTTTATTCGTTTTAAAAATGAAAAACTGTCTGAATAATTAGAATTTTCTCAACTCTTGAAATCATATAAATAACAAATTTTATTCTGAATAAAAAGATGTGGATTACACTTCTCATGCAAATTAAGATTCAGAAGAAAATTGTTTATAAATTTAGAAATCAGTCAATCTCCATTCACTCAATCATTCTGTAAATTAAATCTATCTTCAATAGATATTTTAAAATGAACATCAAAGAAATAATTTAAAGTTACCATAACTTTTAAATCTTATTGAATTTTGCTTCTTTAAATGTTGCTAATCAAGTAAGAAAATAAATAAATGAAAAAAAAAAATTTAAAAGAAACTAATATTTTAAAACTTTTCTGTACATTAAGAAGTGTATGTCATGCTTAATTGAAATATCAAATGTAAATTCAATAGAAATAAAATGTAAGTGTAGTTATCATTTTAGCTTTTAGAATATTGGTTTAAACTTTCAAACTATTTTTCCTTATTTCGGTTTGAAACCTTATAAAATCAAATGTTGTTATCAAATTGCTGAATAGATAGAGGTTGCTGCAGCTCTCGGACAGTCTATGTGCGATCTTCCAGAACAAAATTAATTGGAGTAATTATTCTATGACTGTTTTTCTGGCAAACAGAGAAGCTTTGAAACAGAATTTAAATGGTTTGACCTTTTTTTTTAAAGAATTATTTATTCATTCTGTTTCTGTTCATTTCAGTTCCTTAAACAATGTAGACATAATAATTTTATATTAAAGACAGAATCTTTATTAATAATTAATATTAATTTAAATTATTCAAAATTTTATCTAGTTAAAACACTGTTTTTACGGGGCTAAAAAATTTTAAAAAACCATGACAAAAATAAACAAATTTTAATGTTTTTATCAGCGGCGGCTTATACTTGTGACCACCGCTGCTCATTAGTTTTTTTAGGAAGCATATTTGTATAAGAATTTTCAGTAATCAGCTCTATGCGTTAAAATTCTTTCTTTTTTCCAAAAAAAAAAAAAAAGATATACATTTTTACTAGTATTAACGTAAATTAATCTACCAATCATGGACATGCTGTTAAACTATAAAATTATGTTCGAAGGGCAGTGAGTGAATAATGTGATGTCATAGACTGTGATTTCTGTGAATAATATCATACATACATAAGAGGGAAAAAAATAGACAGCAATATAGTTGGTTAGCTAGATTTATATGGCAATCTATAGCATAGAAAATAATTTTTATACAGCTATAAATTGTGAAAAAATTGTTAAAATGTTGAAAAAACAATACCGAATATTTGTATCCAACATTTCTCTCGGTAGCTAAAGTTTGTAAAAGTGCTCAGCCATCTTTCTGTATTTAGGACATTTTCTAAAAGATTTAGTTTTTAAATATTGTTCCTGTTATTGTAGGGCAAGAAATTTCTCTTCCATCCAAATTCCAAACGAAAATGTTTGCTCACCACGAATTTGTGGCGTAACTACCACTATATATATTAAATACTAATTTACTAGTATATAAGACATGTTAACTTGATTCTATCTCGAGGTACCTTTTGATAGATGAAGATTGACCCGGACGTGTCACCAAATCAACTGTTTAATGTGGACCATCCATCGATGTTGGCGAGTTCATATCCCGTCCGGGTCACTAGTAAGAGGATATCATTATCGACCCTGTCAACCTTCATCTATCTCATATACTAGAGAATTAGTATTTAAAACTTATAGTGGTAGTTACGCCACAAATTCTTTTTAAAAAATGTATTTAAAGAACTTAAGCCATAAATGAATGTAGAAAATTAAAACTGTTTAACAGCACAAAATATTATAGTCTAATTTAGGGATGAATTCCCTCGCTCTGCCAACAAAATATCCCTTGTTTATTAAAGAGGGTTTAATTACAGTAAAAGTTTCTATATCCCAAATTCAAGAACTTTTTCTTTTGGAGACCGTGTCAAAAACCTACAGAGAGATTTCAGTCTTCTTGTGGTCTTAGCTCGTGTTTAAATAATATTACTCTTAAAATTTGAAATTAATATTTGTTCACAGCAAACTCAACGGAAAATATGACTGACTAAGCAATATGAGTTTGACTAAGCAATATTTTGCCTCTTACTCCCGAAATATTTGTTAGCGAGCTGGCGACTGGAAATTTTTCAAGCTTTAGTGAATTGGAAAAAAAATAAGGTTAAATAAAATAATGTTCAACTATTGAAATGAAAACAATTTATTGAATAAAATGAGCGTACGAATGTCATGAATCATTACCTCGTATCCGTTATCTTTTCTTCGCTTGAATTCCCTTTTAGTTTATTTATCACCACTAACAACTGAATCACCTCTTCTTACTCTAAAATGAGTGAAAACCTGTCCACTACAGCCGAGGGGCAAGCAACCTCCAATAATTTTTCAAATCATCAATTTTTTTTTTAAACCACTCTTTTTCTTAAACCAAAAAAATATTTTTGTTTAATGGAAAACAAATAGTTCTAGATACTTTATACATAATTTAGCGAAATAATTCTATGATGATTGCTTTTATGTAAGTAGTAATTAAAAAAAAGTGGATTATCAAAAAGGCATTTAATGATAATCCACTAGAGCATAGGGGCAAGTGCCTCTCATCTCAATAACTTTCCAAACCATCATTTTTTTTTAACCACTCTTTTTCTTTAACCAAAAAAATATTTTTATTTATTGGAAAGCAAACAAATAGTTCTAGATAGTTTGTATATAATTTAGCTAAATAATTCTAGCGTGATTGCTTTTATGTAAGTGGTATATTAAAATACATTTAATTATTTTTTTTTTCAGTCTGTTAGAATTTGAACGCGACAATTTCAATGAAACAAAATTCGAGTATTATTGTTATTTTATAATTGTCTAAGCTGTTACTTTTAGTCTCTCTCTTTATATATATATATATATATATATATATATATATATATATATATATATATATATATATATATATATATATATATATATATATATATATATATATATATATATTTATTTTCAGGTTTGAGGCACAGACAGTAAATTACAAACGAAAAAAAAAAATGGTTTTGAACACCCTATGCCAAATATACTAACAAAATTGTAATAATATTACTATTTTGTAACTTATTATTATTTTGTTACTTATTATATTATTTAGTTACTAATTATTTTGCAAATAACTATTATTTTGGTTATTACACGCAATAATTGAACGAAATTCCGTTAACCTAGGTATGGAAATTTTTATAAAAACATATGTTTTGTCTTACATTTTTTTGCTGTAACTTTAAAAATATTCAATAAAATTAAACAAAACTTTTGGATCGTATTAAAATTTATTCTAAAATTACTGCTTTAAAATTTGAGAAAAATTGGTTAAAAACTTCACAAGGTATGAGTAATTTAACTAATTCTTTTGTACTGAGCATGCAAGGAAAAAATTTAAAAGAAAATTATCTTGATTTTGAAGTGAATCGTATATGGCAACTAAAAAAAAATGTCTTATTTGAATATCTTAAAAATGTAAAGAGTTTCAAGCAAATTTTTAAGTAGTTTTCTTACTTTTTAAGAGAAAGCTAAAAATGATAGGCGTTTTTCCAAATATTTCATTTTGTTCTATTAAACCAAATTTATTAAATATGACACCGGCAATTTTTGGGGATCGTCCCCCATAAATGTATCTTTTCTTTCACGTGTTTTATTTCCTAATATCATCACACTCTGTTGTCCAGAGCATCATTAGAAGGGTATAATCATTTGTTTATAATGATAGCGTTAAATATTCTAGTAAATTTCAACCAATAAACTCCATTTCACGACAACTATTTTTAATTACTAATTCATTTTAAATCTGGGATACGATTTTTCAACATATTTCAATAGAATATGTTCTAAACTATTTTATTTGATCATCAAATAACTTGAAAATGTGACTCGAAACACCTAATTTTCTACCACTAAATAAATATTTTAAAGGTCAATACAATTTTTTTTTAATTTACACTTTGTAGGTATCTTTGTTTTCTCCACAAAAAACATCAAAATTTTCTAGAACTGTTAGCTTTTTTGCATTCTTTTATTTCTAATTTTACTTAGTGCTTTATGTAGAATAAACTATGCAACACTTGTCCGTTAGATGGTAAATAGTTTGCAGTAATTTGATGGGTCAGATATACAATCAGGCAAATATTATCTTGGTCTTTTAAATACACTTTAAGCTTAAGCAATCTAAACTTTTGATTAAAACAAAATTCTCATAAAATATGTTTCTTTTTTATTTAATTTAAAAAGCAATATTGTTTGTGTAAAGCAAAGAATTTATCAGTCTTGAAAAAGTTGGCATTTTTTTTATGCAAAAATCGCATCGTATGAAGATTGCTGTCATTGTGTATAGTAGAATAAAATTATGTAGAATAAAATTATGAAGTATAGACTTTAGAGCCTATTTATACTCTTTCAGTTATTCCTATGGTATTAGTCTACAGATGTTTAAATACTTCTATCATTAGTTAAAACTAGATGAATGTAATATCGTTAAACAATCCAGATAAAACTTTTAAATTCCATTTTCACGCTTTTAGCTGATCATTTCATGATAAATTCAAAAATTTACTTTTTTTAACATTATTCTTCAAGATGT
This sequence comes from Parasteatoda tepidariorum, assembly GCF_982258835.1. NCBI lineage: Eukaryota > Metazoa > Arthropoda > Arachnida > Araneae > Theridiidae > Parasteatoda > Parasteatoda tepidariorum. Next base: position 6,545,896 of record NC_141766.1, read on the forward strand.
TATACAGGAAGAAGATATTCGCTAATCAGGCAAGACACCAACATTAATGTAATCTTTTCTCCAAAGTTATATGAACAGAAATTATTATTACTGCATTTACATTGTCTTTGTATGAAAACAAGCGAATAACATTATGTTTTGAGAAAAAAAGGGGATTATAAATAAATTGCAATAATTTATTTCATTTATATCAATCACATTTAACTTGTGCTAAGGTTTCTAAAAGTTTCATTTACTAAATGGATAATAGAGTGAAAAATCAATTTAGCCTCTTTTTGTCAATATTTTTAACCGATATAGTAGCTAGTATCTATTTTACTTGAACCATTTTACGAAAAATGTACACATTTTTTCAACATTCTAAAAAATTGATTTTACTGAGTGGATTATCAAAAACACTTGAATCTTTTAGAATATTCATTTTACATATATACACGCCTAACTGGGTTAATAAAGAAAATGGCTGATGCTTTTTATTTTACTACATTTAAATTGAAACAAAACCATTAGTTATCGGTAATAAAAAGTTGTCACTATGTTTACATATTTTTAAATAAAAAATAAATAAACAATCAAATTAAAAACTATTTAACTCTTCTAAAATGAGCTTAAAATGTCTTTTTTAGAGGAGATTCAAAACGTAAATTTAAAATTTTTTTTTCCAAAAGAAAAAAAAACATACAATACTAATTTTATTTTTCAAGTTGAGAAAAAAATCTAAGTTAAGAATGCAAAGTTACGATAAAATAATCATGTATGAATTGTAACATTTAGGGTTTCTTGGAATCTACATGAAGATCTTCATTTAATCCGGAAGCAACTTCATAACCTAATCTAAACTTTGAGTTAAGAGTTGAAAATATTCTCAATTGTTAATGGAAATTAAGGTTTCAATGCAGGTTCTGGAAGACCTAAAAGTTACATTATATATATATATATATACATACAGTCCCTGCCAAATTAGGAGACGCACTATGAGATTCTACGTAAAATCTTAATTATTAGGTGATACTATACAGCTTTATTGCTTTTACGCGACTGAAACCGGTTTGCACTTGTTTTCGTTCGTGTATCAATCGGTATAAGTAGACAATATATATTATAAATTCAACGATTGAATAAATTATGCGATATATTATATAAATATAGAAAACTTATTATATCAGGTACTATATAAGTATATATTACAATAATTATACCAAATTATTAGACGCACTGTAGTTTTTTAATAATGACATGTTTTGCACGAGTTTTAGATGCATTACTTTTATATTTAAACATACATGTAATGGGTTTTCATACCGGAGATTTTTTATATAATTCCTATTTGTATTTATTTTTTGCGTATTGCATTCGAATGTTAACAAATTGATACACGAACGTAAAGAAGTGCAAACTGATTTCAGCCGAGTAAAAACAAAGCTGTATAGCATTATCTGATAATTAAGATGTTACATAGAATCTTATAGTGCGTCTAATAATTTGGTTAGGGGCTTCATATATATATATTTTACTGTTTCTTTACAATTAAATTTTTTTCCGATTGATCTTCACGTTTCTGTCCCTGCTATCCCCCCCAAAAAATATTAGGCCCATTCTGAGAGAACTAATATTTTTCAATTTAACTATTAAGAAAAAATTCCCGGTAAATATGCGAGTGCAGTGACAACTGAAGAGTTTGGTGAATGAAGAATTTGACATTAATCAGGGAAAATAACATAAAGTGGGTGCGTCAATATGGTTAGGTTAAATGTAATGGAATTTTTTTTGCTTTTACTTTAACGTAACTAATGCACATTGCTTTTGAATATGCTTGCATGATCTTTATTTCAAGTTAGCAAGTGGTAAATAAAATGAGGTAAATAATTATTAGGTCCTGCCTTCTAACAAATCTATAATAAAATAGTTCGGATACCACTTTCTTTCTTTCTTATCTTGATTATTATCACACTGAAGATGTCACTTACCTGGTTCTTCTAATCAGCTCTTCACCTTTATGTAAACTTGAAATTTCAAAGAAAGAAAAAAAGGGTTACTTATGAGGTCTCAAAAAGATGGAATTTATAGATTACTAATTAGACTTTCGATATGGATTAGACCTTCGAGAAAGATAGTGAAATGAAATAAATCCTTGAGGAAAATAACCCGTTCGTATAATATATCGCATGGGTAATTCTTTATGCCTCAAGCTATAGATAGTGCGTCGTAAGAAACTTTTTTCTAAACTCTCTTTAGGCATTAAAAAAGTCTCTTACCTAATGAAACAAAAATATCAAATAACCATTATCCCTTTAAAAAAAAAACGAAAGCTTAAAAAAAAGGTTTCAAATAATTGCTATTCTAAGTGTATATAATATGCTTTTACCCTGAAAACTTCATAAACTCGAACACCACTTTCAATTATCGAGGCTAATGTCTACTATCACTGAAAGTAAATAAAATTGCCATTCTAATATTTTGAGATGAAAACTTCACCTTAAGAGCCCTCTAACCTCGCCATCTTGGATTTTAGGTTAAATTTTTAATTTATGTTTCCCTGATTTTTTTTTTTTTTTTTTTTTTTTTTTGTACTTAACAAACTTTTTATGTTTCAGTATTATTAGACAGCACAACACCTTTCAAAAAAAGGTGGAAAATAATGGGGTTGTTTTATTAAATTAGGAGAAATAACTCGTGATAATTTTTAGAACTTCTATGAATTTTTTTCCTCAAAACTTTAAAACAATATAATGACGCGTTTTGTGGTTTTGAATAAGTATTTTAGAATAACACGTTTCTCAATTTTTAGTTTTTTCAATTTAATTTTATAACAGTTTTAATTGATCTAAAAGAAAGGTGTATGAAAAAGGAGCATTAAAAAGGTGTTTATCAAAAATGTAAAAACAGACAACTGTATACTATTTAACTACCTATCGTAAACTGTTAATTTCAAAATTGTATTGGTAAAATTTTGTCAGAAAAAATTGATGGATTATCTAAAATGCCGCACTCTTTTATTTCACAATTTCAAAAGATACCGCCAATTAGAGTAAGCATCCATCATTAGTTTATTTGTGAAAATAAAATAAAAAGGATTAAAAGCATATTTAGAATTTTCCCTCCCGATCTTCATCCCTTCAGCTGAGTTACGTCGAATCACCAAAAATAAATAAAATCGTAATTCTAATAATTTTCCAGGGAACTTCACCATACAATCGATTCCATCCTAAAACTATCTAGACGATGTCGGACAACCACAGAAAGTAATAAAAATTGTAATTCCATTATTTTGAGATGAAAACTTCATCTTAGCACTAGATTGCCCAACAAAGTCAATTTGACTGCCTTTTAATTTCAATTAGAAAAACAATTTCTTAGAATTATAGTATACACAATTTCTTAGAATTTTGTGACTTTTGTACAACGTATAATTTTTTCATTGTTAATATTTACTAATAACTTGTTATATAACTGTAAATAATATATAAAATATTAAAAATTAATTTTAAACAAATTTCTTTACACATTAATTATTCTTTCACAATCCAGTCATTTTGACTGCTTAGTTACGATTTATAATTTTTTTTAAGGAAATCTAATGTAAAACATGTTTAAGAAAGTTTTAAAAGTCATTATGTTTCATTTTAAGGTCATGTTTTATGGTTTTTAATGCTTTTTTTTCTTCACTTTTTTAAGAATTTTTCGATCATCAACCCTAATAATAAGTAAATTGTATGGTGAAATATGAGAATGAAATTCTGAAAGGAATGATTCTTAATAGAAGGGGTGAATTCAGAAAATAAAACCGGTGTTTATCCTAAAATCATAACAAAATATAGAAAATTTTTTTTTTTTTAAATTAAAGCAATTCATACAGATGGGCACTTTTGAGAAAATACTCAGGGGTATTCCGTGTGTAAAGAGCATTTTTCTGTTCTCGTTTAGTACGGATTTTACTGTAGATAACTATGTTTTATAGTATACTAAACTATTAAAAACTTTATTAATATACATATATTTTTACAGCTTCCTCCTCTTTAAGTGAAAATCATGAAGTAAGAAATCTTTACAAAAGTTGCGATGAAAAAGATTTTGGTCGTTCTCCTATTTTTCGCACTTTACCACGTCCCTCGGAAGTTGAACATCTTCGTCATCTAGCGAACGGACCTTCGCCCTCAGCACATATCCCTTGTAGCAATGTAGTCCTTGAAACAGATGGTGACCCTACTTGCACTAGTTCAGAGACTACGCACATCTATTACAAGCCTTTACAGGTAACATTGTTTTTTCTTAATTTTTTATACCCATTCTTCAGTCAGTTTTGTTCTTTTAATACTTTTCTTTTTGGCTTAATTTTTTTTTAAAATCAATTTTCAAAACAGTTCATTTTAATAATACTAAAAGTAACAAACTATTTTTCCTTTCCTGTAGTTTCTTATGGATACGATACTTTTCTTAACGGATCAATTTAATACCAAAGTGTTTTCAGTCATGATGACTCAACGGTTAAAGACACCGAGTAGTTACAGGGTTGTCACAGGTGACTAAAATGCAACTATTTTCTGTATGAGGCGACTATGTCAACTTTTTTTTTGCCTGAAAAGGCTAAAAAAAAGCAACTATTTTCAGGAAAAGGCGACTACTAGGAGACTTTTCTGTACTCTTAGCGTTTTTTTTTTAATTTTTTTTATAAATCATAGATTGGGTTGAAATCCTGCTGCCCGTGGGATCATCTGAACATACCGATTTTTTTCTTTCTTAAAAACTAAAAAATTTTGAATTAAAAATCGGAGTCATCAATTTTTAACTCGTTCAATTTGCACAGATTCCATTGTAAGTCTAGTTCGTTTCTCGATCACCTAATGCGATATTACGATGCGCAAAGCGAATTTGAGTAATCACTTTTCACAAATATATATATATATATATATATATATATATATATATATATATATATATATATATGGGGGGGGTGATCTCGTATTTTTCAAGAAAACTATCAATCTCGTTATTAACAAATTCTAACCCGTTATCTGTTCTAAATCGTTTGATTTTCTTATTAATTGCATTTTCATACATTTCTTTAAATTTACAAAGCATTTCAAAAATATCATTTTTATGCTTCAAATAATAAAAAAAAAGTACATCCCAGAAAAATCATCCACTAGAACTAAAATATATCTTTGAATTGCCAAATGAATCACAATTTATTGGACCTGCTAGGCCCGCATGAATTAACTCTAATATAGAATTACTTTGTGCAATATTAATTGTTGGATGACTCTTATGGGTTACTTTACTTTTGTCACAAGATTCACAATGTCCATACTAAATAATGATTTTAAATAAGCAATTTCCACTTCACAAGTGAACCTAACCAACCAGGGATAGGTGGTATGCTTCAAGGGTGATTTTTTTTCTTGCCAAGGATGGCAAGTTTTTTCCATAATAACTGTAGTTCTTTATTAAGTATAGTAAAGCTTTATTTTATATTTAGAATTGAATAGACATGAATTTAAATCAAATATTACTAAATGACCCACTAAATATAAAAGTAAAAATATTATGATAAATAGACACGAAAAACTCAAACACACAAAGTTCGATCAAAGTTAAAGGACCCTTAGTGGAATCTTTGACACTGTTTGCCTTCCACAAGAGAGCCAGTACCTGGATTGAAATTGAACAATTTTAGCTGCAAGTGTCCACAGCCCATGGGTCGGAAACCACTGATATACACTATTAAAAATCATGCATTAAATTAACAATTACAAATAGAATACCAATTTGTATAATCAAACACTAAGTATAAATATTCAAACCGACTCTTGAATTATATTTTACTCAGATTTTAAAATTCCATATAAAAGTAAAATGAACAAGATAATAGTTTTTTTTTTTTTTAAAGACTTGATATGAAAATTCTAAATTATTGAAAATTGATTTTCTGACGATTTATTAAATTCAATTTGTTTAAATTTAATCTAAAACTATACTAAACTCAGTGGTACAGCCCATAGAGGGCCAAGGCCTACTGTGCCCATCTAACTTTCTTGACCTTGGGCTCTGGGATGCAGGAGCAAATGTTCCGGTTAGGTGGTCAGCCGAAAGCGGAACCCCTAGTGTTTAGTTCCCATGCATGCTTGGTACTCATTTATCGACCCACTGGTGAAAGGGTAATTAAATTTAATCAATTCTCATTATAATTATTGCTAAAAAATTGTATTGGTTCTCTATAGTTTCTTCCGCTTTGCCCAGTTTTCTCCGATTTTTTCCAGTGTCCTAGAAGAAATAGGTTTCTTTAAGGAAAAAGCCAACCTTGATTCCTGGCAACTGACATAATGTGATGATTGATTTCATTACTCTATATCTCGTTCCATAGAAACCGTGATATCCAACAAAGACCATGATAGACACTTTTCATCATTCATGTTCACACAATGGGGCAAAAAAAATAAAAAAAAAAAATGGATACTGCATACTTCTTGCCTGAGCCAGCATCATTTATGCATTCCACATATTACACGACCCCTTGTGCTTATTTTATAAGCACAATGCGTATAGTTTCATTGTGATAGCTATAGTATCAATCATTTCTATATGAACTGTGATCCTAGTAACTTATTGTTTAAGGTAAATGACTGACTTTTGTAAAGCAAGAATTTCTTTTTTATTTAAAGTTTATTATGTAATGATCTTTTCATCTTTTTATTTTTCATGTATGAATCTTTTCATCTAATTTGGATTTTAATAAAATGATGAAGATGCCATCAAGTGTAGTACCTATTGATGTTAGTGGACAATCCTTCAGCAGAATGGCTAGTTTCAGAAGATCCCTCATTCATGTAAGTTAACTGATATAAAAATGTGCATGCTTAGTAAATAATCTAACTTCAGCAATTTGTCTCATCACTGATAAATATAAAGTAACCTGAATTAGACTGACAGTTTATAAATATTTTTAAGATTAAAACACAGAAAAATCGTGTTTTTCATCTCAAGTTTCTGAAAGATTATACTGCTCCTCTACTATTAAATCACTGTGTGTGTTAATTTCATCCTCCAATTGCAACATGTGATAGCAGCTGATGGTGAACATTTAAAAAAATCATGTTATTTTTTAATTGCTTTTCTATGATTTAAAGGTTTACTAACTTCAGCACGATCTGTAGAAAAAATTTTCTCACTAAAATCCGGAATTCTGTAAGGAAAAATATATACCCGAGTATCAAGTTTGCATGCAAAAAAGAACTTAACTGAGTTTTCTATAGACAAAGATAATTCTCTGATAAGGTTCTCAATCGCATGAGACTTTTTTTCACATGCTAAAAAAATTTTAAGAAATCGCAGTCAGTGAGAATGGCCTTTTAACAGTTTTCCAGTTTACATTTTTGAAAACTGCCAGTCTAATTTAGGACAACCTGTATTTTTCTTCTATTAGTATAGTACATTTTACCCTACTTTCATATATTAGAGTGCATTTTACCCTACTTTCATATATTACAAGATCTACATCTTGGATTAACTTACTTATCTTTTACATAATTATTTAAATTTAACATTTGAAAGAAAATGCAGATTGAAGTAAGGAAGATATATTTTTACTTTATTTACCTGTTACAAAAGGTTAGTTTGACGCAACGTTCCATGAATTACAATAAACATTAAAATGTTATTTCAACACGTGTTGTTGAAATAACAAAATACATCGTTAATCAATTAATACAGTTAGTAATCAGAGATGAGTGAGCAGGAATCATGAAAGCATATGATTAAGCACATTAGTTATGTGATTTTCACAGAGGCATGTACACGGCAAAAAAAGGAATGAGCCAGAATCCTTTTGTATGTCACTGAAAATATTATTGTCAAACAAATTTGGGTCAATAATATATGCCCAATTTGATGCCATATGTGAACCCAACAGGGGAGCAAAGTTTAATCAAAAAAGGCTTCCAATGAACATAAGTTTCTCACACTTGCCTTGACTCTTGGCTGGTGTGAGCCAACCAATTCTTGGCCATCTAATCAACTCTAGGCCAAATCATATGCATTTACTGGGAGGCAGTAATTGTTTCAAGTTGAGCAAATTGAACCTTTGATGCTTGAGTGGCCTTACCATACCATAAAGCTAAGCATTACTTTGCCTCAGAAGGCAAATCTCTACTAAATAAAGTTTCTGTCTACAAATCCAATCAAGACACCATTATTCAAGAGAAGTTTACATAGAGGTTTACAATTGTTTAAAATAAAGTTTTCATTATTACAGATGAATTTCATATGATTAATTCGAGATAAAATTGCATTTCTGTAGATACTTAAAGAAATTAGAATTCTAGTAAATTAAATTAATTTGTTGATAAGAAATAAAAAGTTCTTTATTTAATCAAAAACATAAATTAGTAACACAAAAGTTTTGGACGAGTTTATGTAATAAACATATCAAGGAAGTCTGATGAAAAATTAGACTGGTTAGTTTTTACCAGAGTTATTTCTCCTGGATATATAGTGTTTGCAGAATCAACAAAATGAATACACAATGAAATCTTCAATAAATCTAAAGCCGTTCCTATTGCAGCATTCTTTTCAAAGTAGTGTAATAAAGGTTAGCTAGAATACATGAAAAATTAGAACTTTGTGGTATGTCAACAATCTGAAGAAGAAAGACACCTTCACCATATAAGTAAAATGAAAATTGAATGAATGATTAAAATAAAAGTAAATAAAAATACAAAAAAAATTACTATTTTTAAAATGCTCTAGCTAACCTTTCTTTACACTACAAAATGCTGAGATATTTATTAGGAAGGGCTTCGGATTTATTGATTATTTTATTGTATTAATTTTATTGATAGTGTAAACACTACACATCTAGCGAAATTAATTCTGTTAAAAACAAATTAGTCTCAATTATCTTAAGAAGTCCTTGATTTATTCATTACTTTAAACTCTCCTAAAACTCAAATTGATGTTTTTGTTTAAAAAAAAAATCATTCTATCAACAAATTAATTAACAGGAATTCTAATATTTATATAAGTATATACAGAAAGCAAATTTATCTCAAATTAATTTCCTATTAAGTTTATTTGCAATAATAAAAAGCTTATTTAAAGTAATTAATTTTTACTTAAATTTCACTAGAATAGTTGTATCTTGATTGGATTTGTAACAGACACTTGATTTAGTAGAGGATTGTTTTTTAATGTGAAGTAATGCTAACCTTTATGTAATGACAAGAACACCCTAGCACTGAAGGTTTGGATGTCTCACCTTGAAACATAATTAAGTCTATATTTCCGATAGATTAGTTTGGTTTTGTGTATTCATTTTTTGAATATTTTTTTCTTCCTGAACTTTAGATAGTTAAATTCTAAGTATTTTTTTTTTTTTTTGGCTTTTCAATTTTGCATATAAACTAATTTAATATTCAAACTTGAAACATTTAACTCTAACCAGAAAAATCCAGTTTCCCTTCAGTTGAATATATTTACTTCTACTTCAATATTTTGGATCTTAGTATATTATCTACAGTTGACTAATTTTTGTTTCGTGTCTATTACTGACTCAGGACAGTCGGGAGTATAGTTGTGATATTTAGCCACCGATTGCAGAAATTGCCCCTAAACAGACAGCATGGTAATACCTCCTGATGACGCTGCCATGTTGTACAAGGCTTTCCACTTTTCTTCTTTTTTTAAAAATTTTTTTGTGCAGTGTTTTTGAATACTAATTAAATGGTTCCTGCATTCTTGATGTTGATGGTATTTATGTCAGGTAATTTGTGTATATATCAGGGTATGACTATATGTGTATATATCAGGGTAATACTAACAAATGTAATTTTAAGAACTTTTTGATGTTATGAATAAAGAATAAACATAAATGAATATAGAAACTTAAAAATAAAACTTTTAATTGCAATAATAATATTAAATAAATTAAGGTTTAAATTGTTTTCACAGACAAAACGCAGGTGACGTGGTACTTTTGGTTCTAAATAGAAGAAAATGGCATTGCTTGATTTTAAAACACTATCACCTGCGCCTGGTTTAAAGCACAATAACCTAAGTGTATTTACTCACCAGCCATAAACATCTGATCTCCAATGAGAAGCTGGGGAGTGGAAATTTTGGCCCTTGATAGCTACATATATATATCTTTTTAATAAAATTAATTGATAATTACAAAGGAGATAAGGAGTAGAGTAGTTATTGGAAATGAAACTATTTTATGAAGAAAAAAAATTATTATATATATATAAATATATCTTGTTTCTATTTGTATTACCAATTTTTTCTTTAACTATGCACTTTTTAAAAAATATAGATTAAGTTTATTGTTAAACATGTAAATAAAGTACATGCATTTAAAAAAAAATTTGATTAAAGTCTATCAGATTTTTTTTTTCAAAAGCATTTATTAACTCAAAAACCATGTGAACTCAAAAATGCATTCTTAATACTGATGTGTCATAGTAAATGTCTGCTAATAATAAGCAGTTAACTGAATTGAACTTCATTTTTAGGTGGATTTCTTTATAAGGCGGAAAAGAAAAGACAAACGAAGAAATACCGTTGCTGAAGGAGACACAAAAGAACTGAAAAATGCACTTCAAAATATCATCAATGAAGAACATAACATTGTACCAAATGATACTTTTTCAAAAAAGTTGACTTCTAATAGCATTTTTAAACCAGCAGTGAGAAATGACATCAAAAAAGTTACCATTCAAGAAACAAATAATAATTTTCCTAAAGATATTACATTTAGTAAAGATAATACTGAGAAAAGAAACTGTTGTCCAGAACAAGACAAAGTCTTAAAAAATGGCAGTATGAAATATGAAATAAAAAATAACCATCATTCTGATAGTGTGATTAATAAAAGAAAACCAAAAAGTAATCTACCAATCTCAACCATATCTGCCGCAATGAATGTTGCGGTTGAGATGAGGCAGCTGAGTGGAATAGAGGATTCCAGTAGTAATCAGAGTTATAGCAGTGATCAAAACTCTTCAGATTGTGATAAGGAAAAGGAACATTCTACTATCACTGGAGAAGATTCTGGATTTTCTGATAATTTTAAAAACAGGTATACAACTAAATGTCTAACATTTAATGAAATTTTCAATCAAAATCAAATCACTTCAAACAAAATTTTGATTTTAATAACTTCAATAACCAAAATAAGCATTTACATAACAGTATAAAATCCTGTAACTGATTTCAATGGGCCAGATAAATCGCTTTTTAATAATAAAAACTCATAACATAGGGTTGCACAAACTTTATGAATGAAGGGCCACTTGTACACAAGTTGAGCAATGAAAGACCGTACGCTCAAGTATTTAGACATGTTGACAACAATTATGATAATTTTAATATAAACATCAGTGCTTTAGGAACAATTCCTTTTATCAGTCAACTTAGTAATATAATTGCATAAAATTAACTCTTTTAAATGTTAAAACTCATTCAAAACTAAAATAAATACCAAACTAAACAGATAGTTTAAAAAAAATATATGTTTTTTTTCTTATCAAACAGTGAATTTATTGAAAAAAGATGGGGAAAAAGCAATGGTTTTTTTATTCGATCACATGACATAAGTTTAATTTAAATTAACTGTTATATTCATGAATGAAAATATTTTATTGAGCAATATAAATTAAATATTTTAATAAAAATTTTTTTATGGGATCTAAAGTGATTTAAAACAAAACAAATGCATTATACCTCAAAATAATATTCAACATTTAGATTGATTCAGTTCAGTTCAGTACATTTTTAACTTTAGGATATATATATTTAGTGAATTGTAGCAGATTTTAGGTTAAAGCTATTTATTAAGCTATTGCTACAAAAAATTAGAAGCAATGTTAAAAAACAGTAAATGGTTTAAAAATTCACATTTGAATTGTAAAAAGTATTAATGATAAGTATGATTGCATGGACGAACAGTTAATTGGCCCAAGAACTGCAAATAGGAAATATTACATGAAATTTGCGTAAAAAATCATCAAAATTTGATCAGTGTAAAAAACAGTAAAAAGAATAAATTCAGGTTTTATAGCCAACAGCAACAATCTCCATTTCATTACAGTCATATAAAAAAAAAAACTTAAAACTTAAATATAAAAAAAAATACTTAATACTTAAATTGTGTAATTACTTAAATTAAAGGATTTAAAAATTAAACAATAAGGTACAAAAGCCTGCTTTATTACTAAATATTGTTGCCACATACTTGGTAAAGACACCATAAATTATTTGAAATAAATTTATAAAAAATAATTAAAAAGTTATATCCTACTCACAGAGGGAAAAAAAATCAGATATAAAACCTAATTTTTTTTGGAAACTTGAAAAGAGTTATATAACAAGTTTTAAACTAAAAAGGAAATAAAAAGCTATAAAATATAAAGATGCTTCAGAAAATTCGAATGCAAAAAGACTGGTAAATGCACAAAAATTTATAAAGCAGTTAAATTTATTCACTCATACGTTTTTTTAAATCATATGTTCCAAGTGCAACATGGGCAAAATAATGTTTGAAGATTTTTGCAAGAAAATATGAGATCAGACTTGGCGAGCTTCAAAGTACAGTGCCAAAGAGGAACCCGGAAATCGACAATGTGGAAAATCGCCCCCGGAGCATGGTTAAGTAGGCTGGATGCCTTATGTGCCTAACAGTTTGAAAAGCCTAAGTGTGTGTAGGATAGATTAAGTTTTTGTAATAGCCAGGGATAGAATAGCAGCATAATCATTTTGTGTATTTTGGAGCAAATAAATTTAGTTTTTGGAGCAGATTGGAACCAACACTCTTTGGATTCAGAAAAGCATAGTGCTTGTAAAATAATATTTTTGAGCATAAAAATTAATACTTTATATCATACTTAACAGAACTTGGAAAAAATGCATTGTTAAATAATAAAAAAATAGAATAGAAATGCAAAAAAAGAATTACTTAAATAAACAAATAATTACTTTTTGAAATTTATTTCCATAGCCTTACATTATTTTTCTACAAATATGCATTTTAAATATCTGAATAAGATAAATATGCCAATATTTGGAAGTAACAAAAATTCCTATTTTAAATTACACTTATTTGCCGCGACCAATAATATAAACATACAATCATCAATATATAAAAACCTTAATGCAGAGTCAATTCTAAAAGAGAATTTGTAGGAGTGCACAGCCCTGTTAGTTTTTTTTTTTTTTTTTCCATTTCCGCATGGTTTTGTAGTTTACAATATCTTTATTACAATGCATAAATTTTGAATGCCAATAATTAGTTTTTATACATGCTGGATTCACTACCATTCCATCATAAAGCCATTTAATTTTCTGATTGATTTTTAAGTAGTTTCTCACTTTTTGATATTTTTAATTACATATGACACACAATATTATTATTAGATTGAGCTCTGCATTTCAGTAACAAATATCTGTTGCCTATTCATTCAAAAAAAATTTTTTTGACACCGTGGTTTTATAGTAATTTTAAGTTTTACCATATTTTTTTCAGCCACTTGAACTTTTTTCTAATTTCAAAATTTTAAACACAACATGTCCAATTTGAAGGTTTAAATAACCTTTGACTTGATCTATTTATGCTGATTATATACAGGAGTGCATAGTGTTTTTAAAAAGTGCTATTTTTGACTTTCGTTTTTTATAAGCCCCTAAAGGTGCTTTTTTCATTGGGTGTTTTTAAAAAGCGCTTAATTTTCCCTTTTCCAAAATGGGATTTTTTTTCTTTACCATATTTTGCGTCGAATTACTCAGAAAGCGTGATTTTCATATTGTTCTATTCAACCTTTTCATAATTCATTCAACCACAATCTATTTCGACATATTTACTATCGGTCTGTAGCGTATGAAAGTGCCAAACATTTTATGAAATATTTGCGGATTCGAAAACTTAGGTGGGAAGGATTCATGCATTCTTATGAGCAACTCTGCTGCATTTTGCTAGATAAATAATCTTTTTAAATAATTGTTAAAAAAATGATTTATAGTTTTGAATATTTTTTTTTTGCATAATTGCGTAAAGTAATTATAAATTAAAAATTGAATGATTCACTCAATATCGAATGTATTTAAAATTGTGAAATTGGTTTTATGGTGGCTTATATAATCAGGAAAAGAATTCTTTGTCAGAAACTAGCTATTTTATCATGATCATGTAACTTAAAAAACTATTTTGCATTTTGTTAACATATGAATACTAGTTAACATATACTAGTTAACATATGAAACTATTTTATCTATACTATTTCATGTAACTTAGAAAACTGTTTTGCATTCTGTTAATATATGAAGAACTTTCAACAATATGAAGGGAAAAAAATTATTAGTGTGCATATCTTAATTTATAATATTTTTTCAAAGTGTTTAAAAGGTGCTTATTTTTCGTTGAAAAATGTGGCTACGCTATAGATTTTTATAGAATACTCCTTATTTCTAGATTTTTTGTAAACCTCTTTTTACTATTTCCATTATTTACCATTTTCAATTTTAATATTTTTAATGCAATGTTATATTATGACAAGTGATTCTGCTATACTTTGGAAACTATGGGTTTCAGGAACCAGGATTCCCATATTTATGGATCGCTTTTACAAAAAGCAGAGCCTTATTTAAAATATGAATTCTTTACCTTTTTATCCATCGATTAAAATGCACGTTCATAATTTTTCTCTATTGGTAGAAAAAACAGAAATTTAAAAACAAGATTAGTTTCAGAAAATTAAGACTTTTAATAAGAACTAATAAAATTCCTGCATCAAGTAAAAGCAACGATGTAATTTGATACAATAGAAAAAGATGCTCACTTTTTATTTAAGGTTTGGTAATATTTTTATCCATGTTAGAGATTTACCGTCTCAAGAGACATGTCATAACTAGTTGCTTATGTTCCCTCTTTGATCTTTGGTGTATTATAATGCTTAAACGAAATCAATGTGAATAGATGAATTAATATTGTTACTTTAGGAATAAATGCTCTATTCGATCGAGGAAAAAACACACCTAACTTAACATGTTAATCGACATTTAGTAAAAAATTACTTACTGTTTTTTAGAAACAAAACTGATTTTTGGCCAAAGTTAGGCTTTTTTCTCAATAATTGTTTTAGTTCAACTTGGGGGCAATCTTTGGAAAAAATGGTATTTAAAGCAGCTGGAGCAGAAATTTTGATTTTGGAGCAGCTTGGCACAATTTCAACAGCTGTTCCAACCCTGAATACCATAATTTTTTGTAAATTTCATCAAAGCAAAGAAGTTTAAATAATAAAGTCTTCAAAACATTAAAATTTTTGCTGTGACAGTTTTCATTATAACTCGATTCAATAGTATGTAGATCACAAGAGTATAATTTTAAGTAAGGTATTACCTCTTTTAGCATTTGGGACTGTATCTTTCAGTTTGCTGTTATCCCTCATATTCTGATAATCAAAAAATCATATTTGTCAGAAAAAAATCTTCTTCAGATAGTGTTACTTTTATTAAAAAGTAATGAAAACACTGATTAGCATATTCAAAGTATGTCTTTAAGATTATATCTTTATACATAAAAATCTGATTACAAGTTACTCAATGGTATAGATATTTTTAGCTGAATTCAGTTAGGACACATGCATCATGAATTTAGTCATTTAATACGCATAAAATTAAATTTATTGGAGACAATAAAACAATTTGGTCTTTTGAAGTTATAATGCATTTATATTTTTGTCATTTATCCATAATATAAATAACTTCTTCATTTCAGGTCAAAAAATAATTGCAAAGTTTCAAATCCGAAGGTTACAATCGGAAACAAAGATACAGAAGGTTTTAGCTCCGCCTCTTCCAATGCTACTTCCTTGGAGTCAGATGATTTTCTAATGAGCAGCGATGAAGATTCTTCAGAACTGATGGTTCAGAAATATGGCTCATCAACATCACTAAGTACTCTAAGTGATGGCAGCTTAAACAGTCTTTTATCACAGACTGGCACTGAAATGCATTCCAGCACAGGGACATTAACTAGTATTGGGCAGGAAAGGTTTCCTACACCACCTCCACCTCCTTTTGTTATTGTAGTTCCTAAGAAAGAATTAATTAGCAATACAACTCCAATTTTTTCAACAACTAATGTAAATTCAAAGAATCTGTCTTCAAAACCATCACCAAACCATGAAACGTCTTCCAGAATAAGCAAGAAGGTAATTTCCCCCAAAAAATCATCAAAATCTGATAAACTTCAACAAAGAAAAAGCTCAATAGAAAGCAACAAAAGCATTTTTACATCTTTGGTTAACAAGAAATCTCAAACTAAAGGCATGAGTTTACATTCTAAATCGACGATGACTCCGCCTTGTTTTGATATGTATGGAAGTAATTCTCCTCAAAAGATATCTTGGTCTTCAAAGTTTGTGAAAGAAAACTTACAACCATTGGCAGGGACAGAGCCAAAATCTTACCTTCAATCATTTTTACCCAGCAATAATCCAAAACCTGGCACCCACATAGGTAATAAAAATAAGGTAATAGACAATGTTCATAGAGAAATAACTGAAATTTCTACAGCTAACATTTCCAACACCAATTTGGACAATTTTTCTCAAAAAAATGATACAGAAATACCACTGAAATATGCTCATCATGTTGTTGTAACTCCTATATCCAGGCAAGATGAAGATAATAAAAATCTCAGTAAAAAATCTCTATTAGCAAATTATGATAAAGGACCTGAGCAAGAAAATGAAACTATATTAAAATCGCACTATTTTAGTCAACCTAGGAGTAGAAATATAGAAAATGTTACTCACAGTTCCCAAAAACTTCAACGACCAAAAACATTACAAACTGGGCAAAAAACAGCAGCTCGAGTTGTTCTTGATCCAGAGGGAAAAGTTATTTATAGTACAAATTCTCTTGATCGCCGTTTTTCTTACAAATATCCTAATGAACATCCTACAAGAAATAGGAATGAAAAATGTATACCTTCCCAATCCTCTATTAATATGTCTAAAAATACTAAATGTAACTTTAAACCTCACACGTGTTATCCACCAAAAAACTCCTTCATCCAAAAAATGACAAATGATAATCTTTCTTATTGTGATAAAAATATTAGTAAAGTAAACAACATCAGTACTTTCTCTAATATTCATCTAAGTAATGATAATTCAGGATTGCCTGGAATTCCATTACAAATTTCAAGTGCAGGTCAGCAGATTTATTTCCACAGTGAAACAGAAAGTCCTATTTTTACAAATGAGTCAAAAATTAAAAGCTTCAATTCTTCTGAATCGAGCACTCTCTCAAAAACAACACCCCCATCTTATGAAGAAGCTGTTGGTAGACATTGTCCACATATTGTAATCGCTGATCCGAATATATCGGGGCTACCGAAAATCAAAACTATGCTAACAGAAGAAAACATAAACTTGCATTTAGAAAATATAGAGAGATTAAATAAAATGCATTTAGAATCTATTGCAGACTCATATAAATCTTTGATATCCCCTCAAACAAACTCATCCAATCCTTTGGACAATAACCTAAGCAAGCTTCAAAAAAGTACCATGTCTACTGAAGATTTATTTGCCGTGATACACGATTGTAAAAAACGAATGAACATAAAAACAGACTCTGACATTTCTTTAGGTTCTTCTTCTCGTTCAACCTCACCATCCATCTTTAAACCGAATCAAACGAAAGGTATTCTTGCAGAAACTGGATATCTGTCCCCGAGGAACTCATCCAATTTCAATGACTGTAGGAACCGGCGAAGTTGGGCTGACTTTAGACCATCAAGTAGTTCCCCTAATGAAAGAAAATCTCTAGCAAGTGATAGACTTGGACGTACAAAACCAACCAGCATGCATGACTTTAAGATGTTGCTTTTAGAAGCTAGAAGCAGTACACAGACTTCTGGCCCACGAAAATCTGCAGTTGAAATGCTGAAAGTTTTTCCATTTCCAAAATCGCCAGATAGTGAAGTTTCACCTTTATCCAGTTCTCCTCATTATACACAGTCATTTTCTGTTCAAAGTTCACCAACATCACCCTCATATATTCATAATGGACATTCAACTGTGCCTTTGAAAAGACACAATAATCGGGCATGTAGCTCATTACAATCACGCTACACATTGTACCCACCAATATTTGAAGACTGTTCTGAAGAAGCAGAAATCAAAAGTGAAAATGCAACAAAATCACTTAATTAAAAAACTGTATAAAAATATTTGTTGAAACCTCAAGTTTTGGTGATATTTGTTGAAAAAGAGGTGATATTTGTTGAGCTACTGCTGTACATAAAAATTCATCTGACTTTTGTTAATCCTTGAAAATTATTTCTTTTTTTTTATATTAAAAAAAAAACATCTATGATAGGTGATATGTATCAAACTCTGCTTAGTGAGAAATAGTTTTATCTAGATATGAGATGAATAAAATTTTTACAAGTGATATACAGTTGTCCTCATTTAATTGCATAGTGAATAATGGAATAACCCATTTATAAGAATAAAATTTAACGGAACCAAATCATTATATGGGTCATTCTCACGAAAACTGTCATTTTTCAGTTTATAAAATCCCAAAAAAGTAAAGTGAATAAAAAGCTCTGAAACTTTTTATATTAATATAAATATGTAATGGCATTATAAAGAAAGTATATATGCTATAAATTATACTTAATATTTAAATTAATTAATTTATAATTAATTAATTTATAATAATTAATTAATTTAATAAATTAATTTTTTAATTTATTTTTCAAATTAATTAATAAGTAAATTAATTATTTTCACTATTTTAAAAGTGGGGGAATGACACTAATAGTGAGGGAATGATATTTTATTTTAATACATGTTTTAATCTAAGTTACATCTACCTAAAGTTTGAAAATGATAACATACTAAGTATATCTAATATTTATTATAATTTAATCTTATATATTTAATAGTTTTTACAGATTTGGGAAATAAAATTGGCTGGCACGATTGAGCAAAAAAAAATTTGATAATATACTCATCTTGAATCATTCCCTCAATTCAGCGTCATTCCCTCGCTTTATACACTAGTGAGGGAATGACGAATTCAATAAAATTTAAAAATAACAGTTAGGCCTAATTAATTTCTGAAGTCAATCACATACAATTATATTCATACAAGAAAGCAACATATAATTATCCACTTTCTCGATGAAGTAGTATTTTATTTTACTCTAAAAAATGACATGAGGGAATGACAAATGTAAAAAATTTTACCTGGTTTGATTCATTCAAATTTATTCCACAGTAAAGCTTCTTTAAGTTGAAGATGGAAACATACTGCAATTTTGTTCTATGATGCCAGTTGTTAACTTCTGAAGTTTTTATTAAAATATTTTTATTCTGAGAAGATGGCAGGTGATAAGAACATTGTTGTGAGGGAATGATGCGAAACACTGGGGACAAAGTTTAAAATAGTGCTGTGTTAATATTTTTATCAGAAATTAAATTTAAAATTGATTTTCTAAATTCTATATTTCAGTATTCTGAAATAAAAATCACGAATTTGTAAAAAAAAATTTTTATTTCAGAAACAATTTTTTTCTTTTTTTAAATCAGCAGTGGGGACAAGTGAGGGAATGACATATTGGTATATTTTAATTACCTAAAATAAATAAAAAATAATAATTGATAATTTTATTTTTATTCTTTTGTTAGCTTGCATTCTGAAGGACACTTTCACTGAATTTTTTTTTTCGTAAGCTGTAAAACAAACATAAAATATACTGGGGACATGAAAATGACTGTTTTTGTGAGAATGACCCATATATGAAACAAATGTTAAATTTCCTCATTTAAACCCATACTTGTTATTTCTAGTCCCTGCTTATTTGCATAAAGAAGAGCTACTGAAAAGTGAAAAAAAATTATTTTTTAAGAAATGTTTCACCAGTTAGAATAGAATAAGATAGGAATACAATAGGTGGTAAGTGAATGGGCTTTAGAGCGAAATAGTTTAAAAGTAGTAGAATGGAAGCAAAAGTAGCATTTGGAGGTTAAATGTGGAGTTTGACTTTGAACCCCCATTGCAATTCAGGTCTCATAATGGTTTTTCAGGCTGTAAACAACTTTTGATATTTAATACTTTTTAAAACATCAAAATTAATCCTTAAGCACTTGTTTCTTTTCATCAACAGTTAAAGACCAATTCTTTGCATTTAGAGTTTTAGAATTACAAAATATACCATTTGACACAAAAATTAATGCTGAGGTTGATCAATACTTTCAATTATTACTTTTATTTCAATTTTCTAATCACTTTTTGAATTGTGTTTCAAAACAACCACTTAATTTTTTTAGAATTATTTGATAACACAAGTGATGTTTCTATACATTCTACCCCTCTTCTAATAAAAGAAATCAGTTCTACAATACCAAAATCAATATTAGACTTTCTCATTCTATTATACAATTAATTCAAATTTTCTGATACCTTTTGCAAGAGCGGGATGTATTGTAGATCTACCTCCTTGTGGTGTACCTTAGGCAATGTTTATTTAGCAAAATGATCTATATTTCTGTCTTGAGTAACAGTGGAATCCAGGAAAATGAGGTGGTCTATTTCCAGGCAGAAGATCCTGAGCAATTTCCTCTCTTCCAGAGAACTAATTCCAAATTTCCTCTTAATAATGTTAAGTGTCTAATAAAGAACATCTTCAGGGACTCTTTCGGTGGATGACTAAAAAAATAGCAATTCTTATAAACCATGGCTCAAACAGACTCTTAATGTCCCTCAAAGACTGAGAATGAAATCTGTCACCATGTTTCGTCTGATATTTGGACAGGATTGCCTGAATAAACATCTATGTCGCATCAACGGGATTCCTGACTTTTTCTGTACCTTGAGTGATCTCCACAAAAAGATGGACTTGTCTCACCTGTTTAGATGCCCTGCTCTTCCCCAAACATCAGTTTAGGAACACTACTGGATTGCTCACTCTCAGTTAAAGGTTTATTGTTACCTTATTTGATCTTCAATTTTTTTTTTAATGAGCCATTGGAAATATAATAAATAAAACAAAAAACTTTGTCAAAAGTAAATTACCATAACTCCCTGCAGTAACATTTAATGACTTCAAACTACAAATGTGCATTTCACATTCCTCATAAAATCTATGTAAAGCTTTGGGTAAGTGCACTCCCGGTTATCCGGGTTAATCACCAGGACAGGTTGCACGGACAATCGAAACACACGGATAATCCGAAAACTCCTTTTACTAAAGAAAAAATCAGTATCAGTACAAAAAGTATAAAAATTACTGACATTTGCATGCTGTATAACATCAAACTAGGATTTTTCCTTTTAAAAAAATTTATAATACGTCTTCGCTATATATCGATACACATGCTTTACGAACTGCAGTAATGTCACCCATATAATCTAATAAAGTTTCCACAGAACAGCAAAATGAGAAATTGTATTTCCCTCATTTACTACATCTTCTGCATCAGTTACTATCATCACTATTTGATTTAACAACATAACGATGTCTTAATCTGTCAAATACTAGAAGCCAGGCTCACATGCATCACGTTGAAACTGTTGTGATGTCAATCGACGTCACCTTCCGTCATCACTACGAGTCAACGACGACAGTCTGTAGTTCCTGAATAGCGGCACTGCCGAAGATTGTAATTTCGGAGAAACTTTGTCAGAACGTTTGCGAGATCAATTAGTCTGCGGTATTCGTGATGAAGAGGTTCAAAGAAGATTATTGGCTGAATCCAAATTAACTCTTGAAAATGCAATTTCTGTTGCCGTAGCATCTGAGGTTGCGGCTTCCCAATCAAAGCATATTCATACCCAAAATTCTTCTTATTCTGAGAATTCGGATGTAGTTGATTTTGTACGTGGTAGGAACAAAAGAAATAATGCGCAATTTAGTAAACAAAATTCTAATGCTTCAGGTAGTAGCAAATCGCGAATTCAAAATTCTAAAGCGTGTTTTGGTTGCGGTGGTAAACATGAACGTTCTACGTGTAAATTCAAAAATGCAATATGCCATTCTTGTGGTCTTGAGGGTCACATTGTAAAAGTTTGTCGGAAGAAAAATAAATTTGAAAAACAGCGTGCAAATGAAATTGAAGTTCAACCGGAATATTTGACTGTTTTAAGTTCTCAATCTCCGTTTAAGAAAAACGTTATTGTTGAGGTTGATAAGGAAAAATTAGAAATGGAAATTGATTCGGGTTCATATTATTCGATTATTTCTTTGCAAACGTTGAATAAAGTTTTACGCTCTAGGAAACCCGCGATCGAAAAAACTTTAATTAAACTGCGCAACTTTTCTAAAAATGGGATTTCACTAGCTGGCCTATGTAAAGTTGAAGTTGTGCATAACCTTTTCAAATCTAAGTTAGAATTGTTAATTTCAAATAATCACTGTACGAATATTTTGGGGTATTCTTGGTTTGAACCCTTAGGAATTTCAATAACAGGAGTAAACGAAATGAGAACTGGAATTATAGAGAAAGTTCTTAAAAATTACGATGATATTTTTGATAACAAATTGGGTTCGTATACGGGTAATCCAGTATCGCTTCCTATAAATTCGGATATGGTGCCTGTTAGATGTAAAGTAAGAAGCATGCCTTTGGCAATGAGGCCCAAAATTGAAGCCGCCCTAGCAAAACTTCAAAGTGAAGGAGTAATTGAGGAAATTTCAAATCCAAAATGGTCAACACCGGTTGTTCCAGTGATTAAACTGTCAGGTGAAGTACGTTTGTGCGGTGATTATAAAATCACGTTAAATAAAGCAATGAACGCACATCCTTATCCAATTCCCGCGGTAAATCATCTTCTTTCTAATCTTAGAGGTGGAGGTTATTATGCTAAGATAGATTTGGCTCAAGCATATTTACAATTACCGGTTGATGATGCTTCCGCTGAAGCTCAGACTATCATCACGCATAAGGTAAAAAGACTTCAATTCGGAATTAACGTAGCCCCAGGAATATTTCAAAATTTAATCGAAGATTTGTTTTGAAATTTAGAAGAGGTTGTTCCATATTTTGATGATGTACTCGTCAGAGGAAGTTCGGAAGAACAGTTAGCCGCTCGTTTGGAATAAGTATTAGATCGTTTGAGAAAAGCGGGACTTTACTTAAAGCAAATGGGAACAAATGCTTATTTGGGGTAACGGAAGTAGATTTTTTGGGCTACCGTATCGATGCGAAGGGCATCCACCCCTCCAAAAGTAAAGTAGAAGCGATTCATGCTTTTCCAGTACCTAAAAATAAAGTTCAGTTACAAGCGTTTTTGGGTTTGATAAACTTTTATAATAGTTTTCTAAAGGGCGAAGCTACTAAAGCTGAAGTATTACATAGACTTCTAGATAGGGATTCAGTGTGGAAATGGTTTGAAGTCCACGATGAAGCTTTTCGATATTTAAAAGAATTGTTAAGTTCCGAAGCGGTTTTGGTTCTGTTCGATGAAAAATTGCCGATAACTTTAGTTTGCGATGCATCTCCGTTTGGCGTAGGAGCTGTCTTAAGTCATGTTCTTGAAAATGGTTGCGAAGCACCAATAGCTTTCGCATCGCGTACGCTCACGTCGACAGAAAGAAATTACGTGCAAATCGACAAAGAGGCGTTGGCAATTGTGTTCGGTATAAAAAAATTTCATCATTTTGTTTACGGACATAAATTCACTATTATAACTGATCATCAACCTCTGCTAGGAATTTTTTCAAAAAATAAGCCAACTAAAGAAATTTTGTCTCCGCTTATGCCGAGATGGTCTTTAATACTTGATGCATATGAGTATACTCTAATACATAGACCAGGGAAAAAGATTCAAAACACATTCTTTAAGTAGACTCCCAAAAGAGACTGATAAATTTGAGGTTCCCGCTCCTTTAGAGGTATTGTTTACCGAGGACTTACAAGATCCTCCGCTTCAGGCAGCAGAGATTGCAAAATGAACATTGCGTAATCCAATTTTGTCAAGAGTACTAAATTTGGCTTTGAGAGGATTGCCAAATGAAAGACCAGATAAAAAATTTCAGACTTTTTTCTCGAAACGTAACGAACTTTCTACCCATCGAAAATGCTTGTTATGGGGTAATAGAGTAGTCATTCCAGTGTGTGGAAAATCACGTGTTTTCCAGGCTCTGCATCTGGGACACCCAGGGATCAAAAGAATGAAAGCTCTCGCTCGTTCATACGTATGGTGGCCAGGCATGGACCACGACATAGAAGTGCATGTTCAAAGATGCCAGGAATGTCAACAGACACGTCATGCTCCTCCTAAAGCTCCAGTGCATCCATGGGAGATTCCAGAGAAACCTTGGTCCCATCTTCATATAGATTTTGCAGGTCCGTTCCAGGGACAAGAATTTCTCATCATAGTAGATGCCAGTGGATAGAAGTGCGTCATATGCAGTGGATAGAAATGCGTCATATGACTTCTACGTCTGCTTCTGCAACAGTTGACGTCCTGCGAGAAATCTTTGCTACCCATGGGATACCTGAAGTCATCGTTTCCGATAACGGAGGTCAGTTTCGAGCATCGGAGTACCAGATTTTCTTAGAGAGGAATCCCGTACGAAGGGTCATGATCGCACCCTGACGTCCGTCCGAAAATGGTCAGGCTGAAAGAACAGTCCAGACCGTCAAAGATGCCCTAAGACGTATTGTGAAGGGAAATTGGAGGAAGAGGCTTGCCAAGTTCCTTCTTCAACAACATTGTACTCCCACCACAACAGCAAGTGCTAGTCCTGCGGAACTGTTGATGGGGAGAAAGCTGAGGACCGTCTTAGATAGACTCCATCCAGATCTAACGGCTGAGAGGAAGTTGAGACAGGAGCAAGATGCGGATAGAAAAAATGGTGGTTCTCTTCCAAGATCGTTCATTGCCGACGATCCAGTCTTTGTGAGAAACTATGGACAGGGTCCAAAGTGGTTTTCAGCAACGGTCATCAAACCTACAGGTCCAGTTTCCTACCAAGCTGTGACTACAGAAGGCGAGGTAGTTAAACGTCATGTGGATCAAATGCGGAAGCGTATTCCTGATCCGTTGACTGTCCCGTCTGATCCTAATATAGCATCTCCACCAGCTACGAGTGTCGAGACTGAAGTACCATCTCCCATTCCTTCCAGTGCTGATTCTCAAAGTGTAGTAGTTGAACCTACAATACCAAATCAAGAGTCTTCTGTTCCTGTTCCAGAACAGACTTCCAGAACCATGAGGTCCAGACATACCATCGTCAGGCCAAGCAGGTTCAAAGACTTTGTTCTATCCTAGGGCAAAGGGGTGTTGTGATGTCAATCGACGTCACCTTCCGTCATCACTACGAGTCAACGACAGTCTGTAGTTCCTGAATAACGGCGCTGCCTTACCTTTCCAGAGAGTATATAAACACATTCCTAATAGATGTTCATCGCTAACCTTGATGCGTGCTGCAAGCATGTTATTGTTATGTTATGTTGTTTTATTAAACTTATACCTTAGTTATTATGTGTCCTACTTGGATACCACGAAGGATAGTTCAAAATACAATAGAAACCTACTAAACTAAACTCAGAGGCGCGACAGCCAATAGAGGGCCAAGGCCTATTGTGCCCATCTCAGTTTTCTTGACCTTGGGCTCTGGGGCAGATGTTCCAGTCAGGTGGTCAGCCGAATGCGGAACCCCCAGTATTTAGTTCCCAAGCATGCTTGGTACTCATTTATCGACTCATTGAAGGGTTGATTGATTGAATGTAGAAGTTTAATGGCACAAGATCCAAAGGAGGATATGCTGCGCCAAACAATTTGTTTAGTTAGATCTAATGGTAAATTGCACACAATAGTTTCATTGTCATAAAATAAATTAAACTAATAAAATTGTTTATCTCAAGACATGTATTTTTAAAAGTTCATAAAAATCAATAAAAAGCGTAATTCCATAAAATACACAGAAAAGGTAAAACGGTTTATGGGTAGGAAATAAAAGTGAATAAAATCAGATAAAACAGTTATATACAATATAAAATACCAATAGCTCGCAGAAATATGAAAATGTGATCAACTGAAAGGAAGTCAACCTTGCCCAGCCCAAGGATCGAACCCAGGACCTGTGGCACGGAGCGCAAAGACCTTAGATTCGAAACCTTAGATTTCTTTTGCTTGTTCGAGAATACTGTTATCATATTTTTCTTGAACATCTGAAGAAGATTGTTCATCAAGCGGTATGATCTTTCTCCAAGATCGGGATAACATAGATGATTTTACCTTTGACCATGCTGCTGATATTCCATATACTGCAATCCAATAACGAATATTGCTTCCAAAAATTTGGTAGTGTTATAATTTCATAAATCAAATTTTTTTAATCTTGAAAATGTTTCTTTTTAAATTTTTTTTGCGACTCCGGAATGAGCACAGATAATCGAGAGTGTACTGCAAATGTAAGCTCAGCAGCCAAAGAATATTCTTGAAATGAAGATTACCTCAGAATTTTGACTGAAACTCTAAAAACATGAGGGTAGATTGACAAGGAACAGGGCTGGACTAGCATGAGACGGCAGAAAACGATGGAGAAGAAGCATCTTATGGACTTGGTATTGATGGATTACAGTTATTTGCAAAATTTTATATATTTATATGATTTATTGATTATAAAACTTTAAATTTAATTTATTCAAAACTATGTTTCTCTTACTTGTCATAACTCTAACATTTTCAATCAATTTACTTCAAATTTTGACACAATGTTCACAATAAATATAGTTTTCCTTGTGCATATGGATTTTTTAATTGAGTTAAGTTGTTTTAAATAATTCACAAAAATGTAACTTGATTTATATCATTTTTTAGTTTTTTTTTTCAAAACATCACTTTGTGAAAAAAAAATTTCTTCCAAAATCCTATGTGCTACACTGAAACGTAAACTACATTCAAACAGCCTTTAAAAAACCAAAATAGAATCAAATTTGGACAATTAATTTTTTTTTTTAAATTATGAGTGCAACAAGTTATGAATAATTTAAAAAATTAAGTTATAAACATTATAATTTAAAAGCGCTATTTTTTTAAATTTTTGTATTTTATAACATGATTTAAATAAAGATTAAAATAAGCGTAAAAAGTTCTAAAAAAATTTATTAAATTTATCACAATTATAATAAATTTTATTAAAAAAAATTTCTTTTTTATATACTTCCATGTTCCCCCTTAACTTAAAAGAATTTTTTCAAACTTGGGGTCTCTGAAAACTGTTTAATTTTAGGCACCACAAAAAAAAGCTTTTTTTAATTTTTGCTACAATGAGTCAAAGGAATTTCCCTTGCAGGTACTTGATGGGATATATTATATAAAAATGATAATTGCTTTTTATGTAAGAACCTTTAAAACACAAATGTAAATACCTCTGCACTGGGATTCAATAGACTCTTTTTAATGTGATACTCTTTTTCAGCATGTTAAATTCATTCAGTAATTGCTACTTTCACCTAAGAAAAGATTTTATTGTTGACCAGAGGTTTTGAAAGGTGGTTGTATTTTGAGGGAGTTAACTACTTTCAAGAAAAGATTTATATTGATCGCTTTAAAAATTTCTGATAAAAATGAAATTCAGGAAATGGAATGTACTTAAGAAAGAATTATTTATTAAAAATAAAATAACAGTATATCACATAAATATAGTATCAAAAATATTATGGTATAAATAATAAACAACTTTATAAACTAAAAAAATTACAAATTGATAACTTTAAGATTCTTTAGACCTAAAAGAATGTTGACAACTAACAACACCAAACCTACAATTTTGAATCTTGTAGCCAGATAGGTTTTTCTTTTTAAGCATAGATTTTGTTTAAAAAATCTATAAGTATAATCAAGTAAGTGTTCAATAATGTGTCCACCATCCAAAAAATAGCAAGGAATAACATTCATAATTATAAGGCCACCACAAATACCAGCAAGATACCTATATTCATATTAAGGAACAAAATTTTTTAATTTAAATTGAAGAGCATACTACAATAACCAAGTAAATCTAGATTTACTAATTGCTGATGAGAGCCAAATGAAATTTAATAAGTCAATAAGTATACACAGTTTCCTCCCACACTGTTTAAGAAAGAACTGATTCTACATTCAACTAATCAAAGCAGCTTCCAGTTCATAGTCAAAAATGCAACAAAAAAAAGGAGGAAAACAAATTTTGAACTTACTTGTTATCAGACTATCTCCTCAATTAAAGTTCTAAGGCTGCAGTTTCCTAATATTAAAATAAAGTAAGTAATGAATTTATATTTTCCTTCAGAAGTATGCTAAATGTTGAACAATTTACCTCTTATTTTAGTACACCTAACATCGATCAGATACCTAACATTGATCTTGATATGCCTAATTCTGAAAGAAAATTAGAAAAGAAATTGTAACAATCAGCTGTTTGTGAAATAATTTTCTCAAAATAGTGCATTTGTTTTCTTAGTTAAAGGTATTTTTGGAAGAAAAAAAACTTTTAGGCATATCGAGAAAATTTTTGAGTTTCATCCAATTATTATGTAATACAGATTTTAATTTTCATCCAATTAAAGCGGGTTTACTGATTTAAAAAAATTAGTTGATTCAAAAAGTTACAAAAAATTACTTTAACTCGAGTTTAATCTACAGCAAGAAATTCTATGTCTTACAAAATTTCAGAGCTACAATTTACATCTAATAATATAATTTACATACTTATAAATAAAAAAAATTGAAACAGAATTTTTATATACTTTAAAATCAGGTGGCAATATACTTTATCTTGAGTTAAAAATGATAATAGAAAATATAGTTTTAAAAGGATACTTGAAAAAGTTTTCCAAATGAGTAATCAGTTCAATGCTGGGAAATTTGACATCAGAAACCCATGAACTAGTTTTAACTGAAATAGAATAGTATCATTACAATTCTGTAATAAATTACTTTTTTAGGAGTCCTTACTTTTTCAAAAGAAAAATCCTTATTATTTAAAAGACTGTCACCAGGAGATGTATTTAAAAAAAGTAATTAAACAAATAAAAAGATAAAAAGTTATTATGTTGCTTATAAATTAAACATCATAATATTAATCTGTTCAAAAAAAACAAAATAAAAATCAAATGCTATTGTTCTACTAGGTTCTAATTAAGGTTCATGCTGGATGTTTACACAAAAAGTCATATCTATATGGATAATTTCTAGTATTTTTTATTTGCTCATTATCAAATAACATTTTTAACAGTTCATCTATCACCAAAGGTTTGGTGAAAAGCTTATATCAATGTTGGATCTGTCGAGACCAGATGATTAATACTACAAATGGCTAGTTTTAAACATGTGTTGAAATTAACTTAGTTTTATATGTGTGATGAAAGATAAATATTCTTTCAACACAAATATAAAACTAATTGTTAATTTCTTGCTGAAGTCAATATAATTAAAAATCAAATTTGATAAATCAAAAATAAAATATAAAAGTACTTTAAATATGAATATTAAATCTTTCCAGAAAGCTGGAAAAATTGGTAGCTGGTTGGTTGGTTGGTCTAAGTAAATGCTTAATATCATATAATTTATGAATTTTGAAGGATTCATAAAAATTTTCAATTGTTCGATAGCTAATTAACATATAAATGCATACACGTAAAGTAAAAGAAGTTTATACATACTAAATACATTGTTCCTCATAAATTATAATAGCTATATCCTAAACAAGAAATTTTTATAAATATCAATAATATTATTGGAACCAGGGTTGGCTAGTTTAAACTCATGTGATTTAAACCATGGTTTATAAACCGAATAGTTTTTTTTCTTTAAAAAAAAACAAGCTTGGCTTTTTTAAATGAAAAATTTTTTTAATGAAAAATCTTTTAAATAACTGAAGTTTTATTTAAATAAATATAGTTTCATTATAACCAAATGAAAAATAGTAAATTCTCCCATAAATTTTTTTATCTTGAGTTTAATTGCTAATGTGAGTCTTTGTTACTTTAAATGAATAAATGTAATGCTTTTAATAATGCTTTTCTGCTAAAATATAATTATAAAATAATTAATGTAGTATATTTAAAGTTAAGTCTTATAATGACTCTAAAAATTCTACGAATAATATAGACCATCATCATTTCTACATTCAGATAGTTTTTAAAATTATTAAAAAAAAAAAAAGCAATCATAGAGCAAGTTAAGATCAAAAGTTTTACTATTTTTTTTAATCTTGTTAATAGCAAGCATAAATACATTACTCTCACTACAGTCAAAAGTATAAATGAAAATGAGGTACTTTTCTGCATTTTATATTTTATTTTTCGGTTTATTTTTTCTGTTAACAGCATAAACAAATTATTGTGTGCACCACATATTATGATGTTATTGATTCTAATATTAAATAATAATAGTATAAAAAAGCATAATTAAAAATATTCAAAATTCATTTAAAATTTAAACAATGCATATTATTTAACTCAATATTGCATTATAAGCGTAATGATATGCTTAAAATCATAAGAAGAAATTTTTTATTTCTTACTTATCATTAACAGTAAAATATACCTTTAATTTTTTTTATATATATGCCTTTGTATGCAGCCAATATGATATTTTTAGTATTTTTCATTATTCTAATATTTTCAGATATTCCTGAATTTTCCAAGCTCTCCTTAAAGTTTGTATTATTTCAGTTGGGGAAAAACATGATCATCTTATTATTTAAATTGATATAAATGTTGTGAATTGAAAACAATTAATTAATGGCATTAAATAATTTTAAAATATGAGATATTTTATAAATATATTGACTAACGAAAGGAAATTCAGTCTTTAATATAAATATTAAATTTTTATTTGCAATCTAAGTTGTAAGGTAAAGTAATTATAATACCTTATAATAGCTTAAATACTTTTAATTTAGATCATAAATTATTATTCAACCTTTTGTTTCAAATAAACCAGCAACAAAAAAATATGATTTTTTTTTCAACCTTGATTCGAACAATAGTACTGGAAGTCATTATTTCCTTAGCCAAAAACATTTTACATGAATATGCAATAAAACAAATAGTGAATTTATTAAAAAAATGTCTGTGACTAAATAATATGCTAAAGCTAATCCATATGTTCCTAGAGAAATCCCTGCAGAAATTCTGATTTTTAATGGCAAAATTAAAATGTAAATATATAAATCTATTGTCTGTATAATAGCTTTCTAATTTGATTCAAAATACCTCATTTAATACTAAATTTAAGCCAAAACTAATCTATATGTTCTAGGTGAAAACTACAAAGAAATTCTAGATTTTAATATCAACATTAAAATTTAAATTAAAATGTAAATGTATAGATACATCTATAATATAAATTTTTTAATTTGGTGCAAAATCTCTCAATCAATAGTAATCAAAGCTTAAAAATATTATTTTAATGATAACACAAACATATAAATGGCAGTAAAATTCTAAAAATTAACAATAACATACCTGCCAACATTGGAGAAATAAAATAACTGAGATTTAACTAGCGATATTTTAAGGCTATGCGTTAAGTTTTGATACATCAAGTAAGTCAAAAAGAGAAATTCAAATTTGGAAATAATATTAGCACTTACATTTAGCAAAGTAAAAAATTTATATATGAATCTAAGAAGAATTTTCATATGAATCTAAAGAAGATTTTTTAAACCATTATTCTTAATTACATAAACTATTAATACTCAACATCTGCAGCACCATCTGTTGAGGAAAAAGAGAAGTATTTTTGCCACCAACAGCTATTTTATCCCAAATCTTTTTTCTTTTTTTTCTAGTTTCTTCAACAAATACGGAGAAATTTGAGAATAAACTGGTTAACAGGAGATAGTCGTAAAACACAGGAGTCTTCGTTAAAAAACAGGAGACTTGGCAGGTATGCAATGAGATAAAAATTTTAATTTTTCTATTGGTGAAGTTTTTTCTTTCTCAACTATTTTAATGGTGTATCATGCACAAACACCTTTATAGAAAACAGTTTACTTGAACTCTTTACAAGCTTGGAACAAGGCTTTTTTTTACCTACATGAGTGGTCTAAATAACCATTTTAATTGTACTAAGCACAGACACCTCCATGAAGGGTGTTCCAAAATTGACACAAGATTTGAATTAAATATATAATCAATTACTTAGTGTTGGCAACCAAAAAAAGAAAACAGTTAGATAGCTGATAGCTTAAAGTTTGTAACAATTCAGCACTGCAAATAAGAACAATGATTTTTCATTGCTGAAAGCCCCATGAAATAATCCAACTACTGCACCTTTCCTGGTTGTGTATTCTCGTGTTTTGGTGATCTGAACTTGCAACCTAGTGTGATTTAATGCTATTAGATTTTTTCCTAATAGGTTATTTGAAAACTAAAGTGAACAAATCATCGTAAATGATATTTTGCCACATTTATGCAAAATGAGCATGGAAAATTTGAACAAAAAAGTTTGCCTTGTGCTAGCAAAGGAATGGAGGTTATTTGCCTGATGTGTTATACCATACATAACCCTATTCTATGTAATTTGTTTAAATTAAAAATTATATATAATCTTGCATAAATTTTGGAACAGCCTTTAGTTGCCAGAATTCAGAATTCTTTGCAAGCTGGAAGGAAGGCTCCTTTTACTATCTTGACTATCCTAAATGATTAAACAATAAGAGTGTTTTTTTAATAAATAATTTAGATTTTGACAATATTTTACATATCTTCGAAATAAAC
The DNA here is from genome assembly GCF_982258835.1 of Parasteatoda tepidariorum. Lineage (NCBI taxonomy): Eukaryota > Metazoa > Arthropoda > Arachnida > Araneae > Theridiidae > Parasteatoda > Parasteatoda tepidariorum. The sequence goes on from NC_141766.1 coordinate 6,578,622, forward strand.
TTTCATTTATTGAGTCCATTTTTTTTATTTTCAATATTTGATAAAATTTTATCCAAAATAGGTAATCCTGTTTATTTCTTGTCCTGATGAATTAAGTTTTGCCAACTATTTACCTAAGAATTAAAATCTGTATTAGTAAGAAGTCCAATTCTGATTGAAATCCATAGTATAAGTGAGAAATATGGTTATAACAAGTCAGTTTTTTAGACTGGCATGATTTTGAGACAAGTTGATGTTTTGAGTTCAAAAAATTTTCTGTTTAGAAGTTTTCAAACACAATATGCATACCTAAAAAAAACTCATCAACAGATCCAATGAATAATACAGATTTCTGAAAATTTCTCTTCACTTTGATAACTTTTTCTTGATTTGTTGAAAGAACAGGCATTAAACAAAGCTTCTCTAAGCAGTCTGAATTATTTCGGCAAAATGTCGCTTCATCAATAGCTTTGCGAGCAGGCAAGCATATAAAATTATTAACCTATAAAAATATATAACTGGATTAACATTTATAGCTAACTGTACTAAAAACTATTCATGAGTAAAACTGGCAAATTAGATCCAGATTCAAAATAAGAGTCAGAAAATTTTAAACTGCCGTATATGCCAGTATATAAGTCGGCCTCTATTTTTAATTACAAGATATCAAATTTCTGGCACATTGAGTGTGTAAGTCGACAACTGAAAAAAACAAATATAAAAATTTCTAAAATTAAAAAACATAAAAAATTATTAAATCTACTACATTATCTGAAGTTATTTACATTGAAATACTCTTGAATTTAACTTTTCTTACACTTAATTTTGTTTCAGAATGTAATTTAAAGTATTGTTTATAAACAAAAAGTATGATGAGAGAAAATGCAAAATTAATAACAGATTAAAAATGGTTTTTGAAAGGGTTAAATTGATACAGATTTAGTCATATCTATTTCATTGTTTATAATGCATTGCTATTTCAGAATCAACGAATGCTTGACTTTATTGCTGTGTATAAGTCAAAACAATTTATGGGTTTTTTTAAAAGTAGAAGTTATAGATCAAGATATACGGTATATTTTTTACATTAATATATTTTTTAAAATAAATCAATGAACTACATTTTGTGAACGTTTATTTTCCTTTATTTATATATTGCCATCAAAGCAACATAGTTGAGAAGAATCAAAAAGTTGTACCAGAATAATAAATCACATAGGCACATGGAGAGGCAAATGCTAGTAGAGGTTCCAGAAGGGGTTTCCAATTAGACATAATATAGAATTACAATAAACAAAAACCATTCTGAGAGATGCTCAAAGTTTTGGCCAGCCTGTTACAACAATTGGATGCGTTTGAGATACTTCTGATATGTTTGACAAGGTACACCATTTCATGCAGCATGATGCAATGAATACTTTCAGGTGTCTGACCAAAACTTTAATCCTCTTTCATAGTAATTTTGGTCATAAATATGTAGCATGTGCAGAAATACAGCAAAAATAAAATGATGTAAAAGGATTTTTGTTTATTGTCCTTGTATATTACATATAATTTGCAACCTGACTAGGGGCTCTAAATAGTGTTAACTATCCTATGTTCTGATAAGATTTTTTATTCTTTTTAAATATCTGCTTTGTCCTTTCATTTTAACCATAGCTAAAACACCTTGTATAATCTCTGGAGTGAAAATAAAATTTCAGAAAAAAAAAGCTTGTATTCAATAAATTAAATCCTAATAAAAATTTAAAAATAGTAGAAAATACACAAATTTTTACCATTTCTTAAAACAGCAGAAAAGTAACATAATCAATAAAATTTAGTGTATGCAGTGCAAAACACAAATTTGAACTAGTAAAGATTCAGAAGTAAACTGCAACAAATTTGAGAGGAGAAATAATTTCATACCAGTTTTGTAACAAAATATCTCTGATATTTCATAACAAAACTCATTACTTTCATGGAACCTCTAGGATTCATTGAAACAAGATATTTTCTCAAGGACTGAAAGATCAATTAAATCTAATTTTGAACTATCAATGCAACCTCTAGAACTGTATAGGTTCAAAAAAAAAATTAAAAAAATACATTTTAAAATAGAAAACATGTTTTTAATATCTTTCATCTAACTTTAAAAAACTTTTTTACTTGAATTCCCTTTTAACTTTATGCAAAAGGATTAAAAGAAATTACTGGTATATTTGAAAAGCAAGGAAAAAAAATCAAAAATTTTAAAGTGATTACTAAGCTATGATGACATGATAATACAAAAGGTATTCAATTTTATCTTGACTATCTGTTATACAAAAGACAGTTAAGTAATGCTGCTTAAAGACTTATTTGGGCATACTTACTCTCTATTAAACATTATGTTTAATTTTAAAAAATAATAAGAGCAATAATAAAAAAATTACAGTTTTTATATTGCTTTCTACAAAATTATTTGAACAAGAAACCTTAAAGAAATTGTTAGGTAACAGATGTATTTTTTTAATGTTAATGCCAAGATTGTATTCTTATATATACTAAGATAAACGAGACGTTAAGAGTTAAGGCTGTTTTTTGAAGGCTCCGTTTTAATATGAAATTATGCTTTTTTGTGAATAATATGCTATTTTTATGACTGCTGTAAGTTTGCAACTGTTACTCATGACTGCTAGCTCAAGTTTAGCCTATCGAAAACCAGGCTGTCTACGCTTTTTTTTAAAAGTCACAATTTTGTGAAAATGAAAAGTTTGCTGTTTAATTTTTTAATATTTAAAAACTTACTCCAATGCTGCATTACTTGGGCTCATAAAAATTTTAAAAACTGAGAATAAGGTAGTGATTTTGATAATTTTGATTTGGAAAAATGCTGCAAATTGGCAATTTTTAAAGAAGTTTAATAACTTTTAAAATATTTAAGTAATTCGTCTGTTCTAAAGTCCACATAATTCTTCAAAGCAAGATTATATACATTGTTAAAAATCATTGCATTACTTCAAGTGTAAGGTACTTAAACTATGGCTTTTTTTAATTTGCTTGGTGACAGAGCTTCTAAAAAAAAAAAGAAAAAAACATTGTTAAAAGGAGCCTTTGCACACCATTTTGGATTGTAAGTAAAAGTTTTCATTTTTGTTTGAGTGGGACTTTTTGCTCCTAAAATAATATTTATGATAATTTGATTTGACAGCATTACAATTTTCAAAACAATAAATAAATAAAGGTGTTACTTTATTATATAAAGAGAAATAGCACTTGATAAAGATTTTTTCTCAAACGTGAATTCTGTGGCTAATTTTTATGTGTATTTTAAGGTGAAAATTGACAATTTTGACGAAAATGTCAATTTTTTTTTATTACCCATATTTAAACTTTAGTTCATTAACATTCCAAACCACTTTAAAATTCTTAATTACAATTCTGAGGAATGAAGTTATAGTTTTTTTTTTTTTTTTTTGTATGTTGACAGACAAAACCAAAACCAGAAGTAAACGCAAAAAACGAAACTAAAAATTTTTTTGGCTTCCTTCGAGTATTATTACCTTAATTTATTTGAATAAGATATACTTTAAGACAAATAAAATTAGTTTCCAGAAATTAATTTTTTTGATGTCAGAATTTTCATACGTTTCACATTTTCTTGAATTTTAAATGCATTTCTGAAACACATTGATTTTCAGAAAATTTCTTTACCCTAACACACATATCAAAAAAAAGTTTATTACAGAATTCTTTGAAATTTTCAATGTGGATTTTGTATAATGTTAGCAATGTTTTGAACTAAAAGCTAAGGTTGAAGTTTTAATTTGTTATTTTTATGAGGCGCTGAGTAAAAATATTCAGAATATTAAACAATGTAATTACTTCTATTAATTATTTTTTTAAGATTTTAATTCAAAATACAAGTAATTATTGATCTAGAAAAAGTATATTTTGAAATTTATGCATTACAATTAGTTGAAAAGTTGTTAGCGTGACATGAAAGTAAACCAGAAGTAAACGCAAAAAAACAAAACTAAAATTTTTTTTGGCTTCCTTCGAGTATTATTACCTTAATTTATTTGAATAAGATATACTTTAAGACAAATAAAATTAGTTTTCAGAAATTAATTTTTTTGATGTCAGAATTTTCTTACGTTTCACATTTTCTTGAATTTTAAATGCATTTCTGAAACACATTGATTTTCAGAAAATTTCTTTACCCTAACACACATATCAAAAAAAAGTTTATTACAGAATTCTTTGAAATTTTCAATGTGGATTTTGTATAATGTTAGCAATGTTTTGAACTAAAAGCTAAGGTTGAAGTTTTAATTTGTTATTTTTATGAGGCGTTGAGTAAAAATATTCAGAATATTAAACAATGTAATTACTTCTATTAATTATTTTTTTAAGATTTTAATTCAAAATACAAGTAATTATTGATCTAGAAAAAGTATATTTTGAAATTTATGCATTACAATTAGTTGAAAAGTTGTTAGCGTGACATGAAAAATTCGTAGTTTTTAACCTCAAGTTTGCCCTTATATTGAAAAATATTTTATAGATTTTTAAACTTTAAAATTACAATTTTAGGACTTTCTGTTAACCAAACATAAAATTAAAATTTTAATTATGCCTTTTTTTAAAACAAAATTCTGTGGAAACGAATACCTTAATAATGCCTATTATCAAATTCTAGATTTTTTAAAAATTTACTTCTACTGCTGATGATGAAAAACAATTTTAATGCCATTGAAAAACTATTGACATAAATTATGAAAAAATATAAATATTTAACAAAACTCTAAAAATAGGCAAATGCATAATACTTAACTACCTTTCAAAAAATGCTGATCGCAAAATTGTCTTGTTATATTTCTGTCAAAGAAAGTTTTCCCATTTTAGAATAATGCAAGCTTTATTTTTCCTACTTTAATTGAGTGATTTTATTGTATTTTTCACATTTTAAAAGAAACATGCACAATACAATGAGCTTTTGAAACTTGAATTTTTCATGTTTCAAAAGATACTGCCGAGCAGAGATTCATTGCGATAAAAATGAATTATAGCATGCTTAAAATTCTTCATTCCATATTTACTCCTCTATGACAATTAAGTTTGGTCAGAAAGAAAGAAGCCTCTTTAGTATAATTGTATAGCTACAACAATCAAAATTCAAAAAGTGCAAATAACTTTTTTTTTACCTAAAATTAATACTTTGTTTCTACATTGCAAAACAATATGTATTGTATTAAAGAAATGAAATTATTAAAATTCAACTTACTTCATCAGTAAAGATTTTAAAGAACAAGTGATCACTAGAGTTAATGCAAGAATGGGAAATGTTACCATCTAAAAAAAGAAAAAAATATATAAGTTCTTAAAAAAAATCAATCTCACTTCAATAGAGTTGAATTTTTCTTTAAGATATTTAAAACTTACAATCTTTAATAAATTTCTTTGAAGAACAGAATCCCATCGGAGGTGAAAGAGAAGTTTCTACAAGACAATTGAACCAAGATCCTATATTTCTTACTTCACAGTTATTAATAGAGGACACAACATCACCTTTAGTTAAACCTCCAAAATGAGCTAAACTAGATTGCTAAAAAATATACAACATTATGTTTACATAAACTAGCATTATGCTCAAACTATTTAACTAAAATAATAACCTTTAGATGAAGAAAAAAAAATTCAAATACAAAAAGTTAAGATTTTAATTTTACCTTTTCAACATTTAAAACTGTTACTCCTACATCAGTTTGATAGTGTGGATACAAAACAGATGGTGCATAATTAACAAAAAATAGACTAAGGAGAAGTAAAACTAAATTATGCCAAACTCCAGCACAATAAACACGTAACTGCTGCTTGGAAGAGCAAATACTCATTCTACGATAATCCAAATTCACAAATGCAACAGGAAGTATTAGAGCCAAAGCAAAACCACAACTTTCCACAGGCACTTTCTCCCTAAAAATAGAAATATTATCATAATCAAAAAGATAAGCTAGCAAAACACAATATTATATCATTTAAGAAACTTAGTAGCATTCTTCTTTAATGGCAGTACAATGAGAAGACATTAAAAATATCAGATTGAGTGGTCAAGTTTCTTTAAAAGAGAAAACTGATTATCACCTGATCAGAAAAAACACATGATCAGAATATAAAGAAATCAGCATGCAAAACACAATAATAAAATTTAAGAAACTCAGAAACACTCTTTTTTTTTCAAAAATAGCACAGTGAAAAGACCTTAAAAAAATTGGGTGAAGTTAGTCATTTTTTTTTTTTTTTTTTGAAAGCTTAAATCAGATTTTTATTTTGTTTTTCAAACTGGGTATTTTAAAACAAAAGCTTAGGTGAATTTTCATGTACTAAATACAAATATTAAACTCAATACACACAGGAATGTAATAGAGAAGGTACACAGGAAAATGGCATACCTCCTAGTTTTTAGATAAAATCCCATTTGTTTCATAAATTTTGTATTTTCTTAATTAATTGAAAGATTTTTTATTTACAGTACAATTTGCTTATTAAAGTAATTTTTTTGCTCTTTTACAGTTTTTTAAAATATATAAGTTCAGTGGACAATATCCTATACTGAAACATGCATATTTGACACAAAATACAAAAGCCCACTACCAAGGACCCACATCCTCCATCACAATGTTATGAAATCAAAAGAGTCTTAGTATGTATATATTTTATACATATATAGCGCAATGGAGACAAAAAGGATAAAAAGAAAAGAAAGAAAAATGAAGAAAATGAATAAGTTTTATTTACAGCGCATAAACTGCAAGTATATAGATAAGTTAATAATTTGTTAAAAATATAGAGAAAGCATAGAAAATAATAAAGACTAATGAAAAGAGAAGAAGAAAACTATAAGTATAATATATTTTTAAAAAATTTTATTCAAAAAAAATTTTTTAAAAAGCCAGAAAACAAAATAATAAAAAGAAATAATCTCTTCATCAGCTCACACACGCATGATTATAATACGATATGATATCACACAATTATATATATTGCAAATATAGTCATGTGATATTTTTTTCAAATACATTTTTTTTTAAATATTTCTAAAAATATTTTAATATAATAATTTTATTCCTCTCCTTTCATTAATCTTTATTATTTCCCACGTTTTCTCGATATTTTTAACTTATTTTATGAGTTCTATATACTTACAGCTTATGTGCAGTAAATAAAATTTTATAAAAATAAAATAATGGTCCTAAAAAAAAAGTTTTTAATATTTTTAAAAAATATTTTTAAAAAAATATATTTCGTAACGTGCAGTGATACACAAACACAAGTGTGTTGTTTCTGGAAATGTACATATATATATATATATATATATATATATGCACACACACAGTATTAAGAACCCTATATAAGTTCGGTTAGCCAATCTTGGCATTCCCTATGTTGGGTATGCTGATGATGGTGCTATTATTGTCAGAGGAAAGCGCGGCAAAATAGTCTCTGAAATCATGAATGGTGCACTTCTAGAAGTTGATAGATGGTGCTCTGATTCTGGCTTATCTGTTAACCCTTCCAAGATAAGTCTTGTAGCCTTCACCAGGAAAAAGCATTTAAATCTAAGTGATGTGTATTACCTAGATTATAGGTTGGAACTCACTGAGAAAGTTAAGTTTCTCAGGGTTTTTTATGACTCCAAACTTAACTGGGGTTATCTAGAATAATGTATCCACAGGGCCAAGAAGATATTCTGGTCTTGCAGAAAGGCAATTGGTAAAACCTGGGAATTATCCCCCAAGATAGTTTACTGGATGTACAATCCGCAAAAAAAAAAGATATCACCCTCAATAACTTTCGTTCTAATGATCGGATTTTCACGAACTGAAAGTCGATCTTAATGGTTCCTGGGGGTGACCTCAAATATGCTAATTAATTAGTGCTAACTATTAATTAAGTTACGAAATCAGACACAAAAACGTACTTTCTCTGAATAAACATATATTTTTTTTTACATATTTGGAATCTAGACACTTGGGGTAGACAAAATTTTAAAAAAAATTGGGTGGCAATAAAGGTTTATATATTTGGCGATAGTCCAGAAAACCGCCAAAAAAAGTTGCCAGGGCAAATTAATATTTTAAGATAACCCATTGACTAATTCAAAAGCTTAATGCTTAATTTTGCTAGGTTGAGTATGTGTAACTCTGAATGTAAAAAAAAAAAATGAAATAATGCTCTGTGATTGCTGGGAGAGGATTAGTTAATTGTTAATAGAAAATATCTCGAAGTTTCTAGGCAATAGACAATTTTAAAGCTGATTTCTGTCCAAAAAGCAACAAAAAAAATTTTTAACTCATTTGAAAAGAAAATTTGAATTAATTTATAAATTATTTATGATTTTCTAAGTTTTTAGAATTTAAATACATGAACTTTTTACCTGATATTATTTAGATATATTGTTTTTGCTATATTTATTCGAGGATTTCATACTAAAATCAAATTGACGTAACTTATTATAGCTATATACAAAATTTTAGGGATAATCATTTTTACAGATTTAATTGAGTCTTCTAGGTCTTCTAAAGTTTGAAGAAACAAAAACTGCTTGAAAAATAAAATGTACAGGGATGAGAGTAGTCAAAGTAAAAAAGAGGAAATCCAAGTATATATAAATACAGAAATTTAACAAAAAAAGTGCGATTTTTAAACTTGTAAGCCATGTGATTATAAATCCCGATGATTAATTTAAAAATTGCATGAATATATGAATATGAATCAATTGCATGATTTTAAATTGAGAGAATATGAATCCCGATATGAGGCTTTTAAATTAAGTGAATATGAAACACTATATCGAATTTTAAAAAATGAGAAAATACAAATCATGATGCGTAATTTTTAGATCACGTAAATACGAATCACAATGCATCATTTTTAAATCGCGCGAATACAAATCACATTGTCTAACTTTTAAAGCACGTATAAGTACAAAAATCGATGTTTGATATTACAACCGTAAAAACGAACCACGACATTGGATTTTAAGCTCGCGTGAATATGAATCGCTACACAGGGTTTTAAAAGCGCGTAAGTACAAATCGCAATATTGGATATTTAAATCTCGTAAATAAGAATCGCAATGTACGATATTTAAATCGCCTGAATAAGAATCGCAACGTTCAACTTTTAAATCAGGTAAATACGAAAATCGATGCTTGATAATAAAATCGCGATTTTAAAAATGCATAAATAAAAAACGCGATATTGGATTTTTAAATCTCGTAAATAAGAATCATAATGTACGATGTTTAAATAGCGTAAATAAGAATTGCAATGCGGAACTTTTAAATCAGGTAAATACGAAAATCGATGATTGATATTACAATCGCGTGAATAAGAATCGAGATATTTGCAGAGTCTGAACTTGGGATTTCTAAAAGGCTTGTTTGAATTGTTTTTGTTTAGACACAATAAATAAAATTTTACAAGATTAATTGAATAAGCAAATAAATATTTTCACAGCAAATCCACCTCTATTTTTTTTTTACATTTGCTTTCACGCCAGACGACAGGGTCACGACGTCTGGATTGCGAAAATACGAGATATCCGGCGGATGAATAAAAATACGAAAAATCTTATTTTCTGAGCGTAAAAGAGGAGAAAATAGCTAAAATAAGTAAAAATACGGAAAGGTTGGCAGCTAGGACGTAGTTTGAATTTTCTGTTTATCTTTGAAAATTGCAAATAAATATAATTATTTTACTTCAACAGCTGAATTTTCAAAAAAAAAAAAAAAGCGAGATATTTATTTTTTAAAAAAAAACTAAACTTTTAGAGAATCGGAGTTTTTGATAAAAAGGCTGAAATTCGAGAGGCAAAAGTGAAAAAATCTCATCCCTGTATAAAGGTCAACCAGTTTTATCCCAAGGAAATGATTTTTAGAGAAACTTCAGGGGGAGGAATGAGGCCTTCAATACTTCCGCTCCGCGGAAATTTAAATTCCTCATAAAATACTTTAACTTGTTCAAAAAAAAAAACATTTCCGCGGAAATTAGCGGGGAAAATGGAACAATCTGAAAGAAAGCGGAGATCCGCGAAAGAATCACATCCCTGAATGTAGATTGTATAGTAATTCTAATACACATTCACAAGGTTTTCTATAATTTACGATATTTCTTTTTTCTATAACTCAAGGAATTGTTGAATGTTTAGTGGCATTTTAAAAACATTGAAACATGTTATGTTTAAGAATAAGATATTGAAATAATAAGTTGCATATTGTATGATTCATTCTTTAAAAAATCGCTTCATTCTGCTAGATATTTAGGTTACATGGTTTTCTTTGGATAAAGATGATTAGCAAATAGCATCCTCATGTTTCGATACATTCTGAAACTTACGTTCACAAATTCACCATAAAATGTCGCACGCCATATTCTTCAATTACGATAAGCTACATTTACCATCAAATACTGCTACTGTGATTATTTTTGTTTTCTTACATATATCTGATACTCTCTTTTTAAACAGAGCTCGTAAGATCCTTAAAATACTGAAATGGGGGCACAAAAACTTAAAAGATAAAATATTTAATTTCATTAACTCAAAATATCTGGTCTCAAAATTTTAATTTTTAAGTTAAATATAACTTTTACAATATTGATGCTATTACGTTTTTAAAGACCACATAAATCCTGCTAAAATATAGAAATGCTTATGTTTACTTTAACGAGTGTAAAATCCTTATCAAAATTATGATCAAGGCCCAAATGTAAAACAGTATAATTGATGATAAAAACTCACCTGGCCTCAAAAAATATGAAGAGGGAAGTAAAAGTCGACATGTTTCGAGCGTTCAAATATAATCGCCCATTCTCAAAACTTGTCAAGTTTGAATAACTTGTGCCTTTTATTATTGGACGCTCAAAACATGTCTATTTTTATTATCATCTATTATTTTTTAAATCAACGAAGCTTTTATATTTTCGATTCAGTTTCTTAGGATTATCTATTTAGTTACACAACATATTAAATTATTTCACTCGATATTAAAATAAGTTTTACATAAGTTATAGGCACAGGTTCTTAGATTGAAAAAAATAATAATTCACTACTTTGTAAAAAAATCAATGCAGTACAATTTTTTTTGCTGCAAGCCTTAAATTTCAAAAGTCGAATGTGAAAATGGAATGTCCCCTAGCACCAGGAATCGAAATTAAATAGTTACAAGGACATCTATTTCAAAAAAGTTTGCGTTTCCGTCCTACTCGAAGTTGTTTGAAAAGGTATTTTTTATATATCGATTCCAAAGTTTATTTTACATATATTTTAGGGTATATTTTCGGAGTATTTTGATCGAGTTTATTTTTACACCCCCCTTATTTGTTTAAAATTATTAAATAATTTGCTTAAAATAGAATATTCAAGCTACCTGATTTAATGCATTTATAGTATAATAGTAAACAGGGCTTCCATCGCATATCCTTAACCTTGATACTGATAATCATTAAATAAATGGAATAAGCTTAGATAAATAATAAAAGTTAATTGTTTTCTCGTTTTAATTTTCAAGGAAATATGTTTTGATCAAGCAGATTTCATTCTGGAAATAGCGAAATTATTGAGTAGGTCCCTTGGAGCAATATCATTCTTATCGTCTTTTGACGAAATGTATGAAAATTTGGTTTTCAGTTTCTGTAAAAAGTATGTTAGAATTCTTACCACGTTTTTTTTTAAATCAAAATAAGTTTGGAAATTGCATATTTTTTACTGCATTTTTTTTAAAAATCAGATGGTTCTAAAATTGGCACGGCTTCGGAATTATTCTTATTATAATATGTATTTCCTGCTTAACAAAATAAGGCATTCTCCTGATAACAAATTATAGTACAATAATATCTTGGGAATAGTGTTAAAGAAAAAAAATTAAACAAAATAGTTTAGCATATTATCCGGAAAAAAATTTACTTGTATTCAAGAAGAAAGAGTAAAAGATATAATGAAATAATTAGTGAATCACGCATGGTCAGATAATTAAAAATTTAATTTCACAACTAAGATGTTAGGAGGACATTTAAGATACTGAGATATTTTAAGACGTTTAAAAATTTTGGCTACGTATTCGTCAGCTTTTTATGTTCGGTATCTTTATACTCTTTGTAGTGACTTTGAAAGCATCAACACTATTTCAGATAATCTATGTTGATGTCACAAGAAACAAAACAAAAAAAAGACTATCAATGATTTATATTCTTTTTTCGAAAAAAAAATAGTATGCTTAGTAAATAATCAGCTGTTTTGCATTAAATATTTGTAAACAGCGGAATGTTTTTAATTTCTTTACAAGGTATTATTCTTAGCTAGCAGACAATAATTCTTTTAAAAAAAAACTTGACTATAATTTAAAAAGGAACTTCACTTTTAAGAAAACCTAAATTAAAGTACTAAAAAATTGATTAGTATATTAATGAAGAAATAATAAACGTAGTAGGGTAAAGAATAAGATTTTTAAAAATGTTAATATTTAATTAAATAGTGTTGTAAAATAGTTCTGCGAAACACTTCCGAACAAGTGATTAAAAAATTACTTCTCACATTAAGACGATACATAAGATGTTGAGAAATTTGCGATGATGTGAGATATGCTTAAATATGTTGACTACGTATTTTTATTAATATTTATAAAAAATATATTCAAGAAATTTATAAATATTTTATTCCAAATCTATTCATACATATGTATATTATTGAAATTGTATCAGTTATTGAGAAGAAAAAACTAAAAAATAATCACATTAAATAAGCACAATCTGGTGTATAATCATATTCTATCAGAAGCATGCTTTTATAAAACTCGACATTCGTTGAATAAAATGTTTTATTATTCAATAAGATGTTTTATTCAAATTTCTTCACTAAGTTGCAAATAGAATTTTAGACGATTATAAAAGAAACATCGTATTTTATAGTTTTAAAAAAGAAACATAAAAAGATTTGCAAACGATTATTAGCGAAAAAAATATGAATGAAATTTTCACTACGCGCACTAAGTTAAGTTCCTCGTAAGTTTATCACATTTTAATATTAATCGCCCCATTTAATCATTTCTTCATTGTCGCCAAATTATTTTTTTTAATAAATTATTTTAATTTTTCTCATCTTCTAATAAATAAAAACAGTTGAAACTTTAGATTTTTCAATTGAAAAATATGTCGATTAAAATGGTATAAAAAAATTCATACTTTATAATTCAACTTTTTTTCATCTTCACTTTAATTAAATAATAAAAAATAATAAATAATTATCAAAAATTATTTTTTTCATGAAATTATCTTTGGGTAAATGAGTTTTATGAGTGGGTGTAATTTTTTTTTGAATTGCTTCATCAGTTTTTAAAATAACTGAAAACGCAAAAAGCAAAATTAACATTAAGGGGTCCAAACTTTGAATCGCTCTCCTGATCAAACTATGGGGACCACATTTCCCAGATTGCGGCTACTCCCTATATATTGAAGGTTAAGGATCCAAATATGTAAAACAATATATATGTTTATTCAGAGAAGGTACGTTTTTGTGTCTGATTTCGTAACTTAATTAATAGTTAGCACTAATTAATTAGCATATTTGAGGTCACCCCTAGGAACCATTAAGATTGACACTTAGTTTGTCAAAATACGATCATTAGAACGAAAGTTATTCAGGGTGATATCTTTTTTTTTTTTGCTGACTGTACTCAATTATTATTAGTCCTATTGTCACATATGGCGCTATTGTCTGGTGGTCCAGGACTAGGATGAGCTGTGTCAGACTACAAAGAATGGTCTGAGTAGCTTTGTCAGACAGTCTCAGGACCACACCCACATCTGCTCTTGAGAGCTTACTTGGCCTTCTCCCTATGAATCTACGCATTGAAGCTGAAACTCAGACTGGTATTAAACATTTTATGTACCTTGGCTTATGGAAGGAATATTCCAAGCACATGTCATGGGGTCACCTTGTTGTGTAAATGTTGGATATTCCCTCCTTTTTTTATGCCTAGTGATTATGTCACTAAGATATGCTTTTCATAAGCCCTTAAAGATCCATTTTTCTACTAGAGATGAATGGCTTGAATCTCCAAGGTGGCCTAAAGGCAAATGTCTAGTATGGTACACCAATGGCTCAAGGCTTGGTCTTAAATCAGGGGCAAGAATTTACTGCCCCAATGATGGTACCAAACTTCACTTTCCTCTAGGTAGTTATGCCACTGTTCTTCAGGAAGAGGTCTCTGCTATCATCATGTGCTGCAGGATATGCTTTGACCGGAGTTATCCAAATATACCCATTCATATCTGTTCTGACAGTCAGGCTGCTCTCCTATCACCATCAAGGTGTAAATTCACCTCTTCATTAGAGTGGGAGTGCTTCTCGGTCTTCTGTGACTTTTCTAGTCATAACAAGATATACCTACCTGGGACATATGGGCATTCTTGGAAATGAGCTGGCTGATGAAGCAGCATGGACTGGCCAGTGCGATTTTCTGGGGTACTAAACCAGCTTTGAGAATCTCTCCCACATCATTCAGGGCATCTATATTCAAGCTATATGGCAAAATTGCCCATGAGCAGTGACGCAACTCGGATGGTCACAGACAAGCTAAAGAACTAAATCGTGACTGTCCTAGTGTGCGTCAAAAAGAGCTTCTTAAGCTAAACAGAAACAGTTTGAGGAAGATCATTGGTCCTCTCACTGGACACTGCACCGTCAGGAGACACCTATAAATAATGGGTATTGAATCTGATTATCTTTCTCGAGGTTGTCTTATTGAGAAGGAGACATATACTTTGTGATTATGAGGTTTATTCTGCTCAAAGATGTGTGCATTTAGGCCAACATTGCATTAAAGCCTGAAAATTGCAAGGCATTCCCATCAGGTGTTTGCTGAACTTTATTTCAGGTATAAAGCTTTCTTGTTAATCATGATTTAGGGTTTGGGTACAATAGACCTCTGGTCGATTTGCTCTGCTCTTCGGAGCTGCTCAACCTTTAAGTCTAAGTACCATACATGGACGTCCTTTTTCCCATTGACAGATATTGTCATTGAGTGTCATTTGACACATATTCTCCACTTTTAGTCATTCATAAATCACCAGAAAGGAGGGGGGAGAACTACCATGACCATCCTGTGCGTAAGGCTTCTCTGAAATGCAGGAAGATAGAAAAATTTTTCAAAGGAGCGCAACTGAATCCTGTAGTGATGTCCAAACAAGTGCAGCAGCTGGGTAGAAAAGGGGCATTTCTTCGAACCTTTTTATTAGATTGCTAGAGAAAGAGGAAATACTGGGAAAACGAAAGAGGTATGGGAAAATGCGACACCAGTTAAAATAAAGGGGGTAGCCAACCGAAAAATCTGAACAGGTTTGAAAAGATCCAGGGCCCATGTCCTTGAATAACATTCTTTCTTCCCCATGAAATATTTATGGGGTAGGAGAAAAGGGAAAGTTTTTGCTTAACTATTGATTTGAAGATGATTTCAAGAGTCCCTTCTACTGAAATATGAACTTGACTAACAAAAAAAGTTCCTTTGTTCCCAACCAAAAATTAAACTATATTTCTCCAAAACTCTGTCTCCTTTTATTTCCATCTTTCTCTCTAATTTGCAATGCACCTGCAAATACATTGAAAGGAACAAAAATTGACCTTGAGAAAATACGCCTCACGAAATACTCCAAAAGTAATTCTTCTTGCAAAATATCTCATACTTAAAGCAATTCAATGTGTCACACTTGTTTGTTTTTACCAATTAAGCTTTTTCAATTAAGAAATTATGATTTTCGCCTGCTTGTTATTTCTTATTATTGTGTATTTAGCTTTATTTTGGTCAGTTAATTTCATTCAATACTTAATGGTTTTAGTATTTTTTACCACTTGCACAGTCAATTAAGTTTTGAGTTACAATAATTTAATAAGTTCTTCAGATTTTTTTTAAATGATTAAGTACAGCATAACGACATTTCTACTTATTTGTTAATTAAAAAAACAGCCATATTTAGCCGTTTTAGTATTCTAATGAAACAATTTTATCTTCATTTCACTTTTTTAACTTTATATTTAATAAAGCATAACAATGTATTTTTCTGATAATTTTCCTTCCTCCTACTGTTCACTAATATGCATGCACAAAACATTTCCCCTTGTAAATCCAGGCAAAAAACAAAATCAATTCAGTTAATTTAATTTCAATTATCTTACCTACTTGCAGCAAGAGCATGTCCAAATTCATGAAAAATAACACTAACTATTAATGCAGGAACTATGTAAATAATGTGATGAAATGGAGTAGTTATTCCAGGAATCTAAATAGGAAAAACAATAACATTTTTATTATAATTAGATAAATTTTTCTATCAAAAATACAAAAGGGATACAGTGCACCAATAAAAATGACATAAACTGAATAACTTTTGCTTAATATAACTAATAACATTTTACTAACATGTACTTTTGTTCTAGCTATCGTATTTTCTATTAATAATAACTGAGGGAAAAATATAAAAATATACTATCATCTGTAAGAAATAAATGCCCTTTTTTAAACAGATTTGGATATGACCATCAAAATAGAAGGAAACAAATCATGAGAAATAAAAATTTAAAAATTAAGCTTTTCTGAAATGTTATAACTCTCAAATTATTTGACAAATTTGATTCAACTTCTGTGTTATTCAGTTCACAAATAAATTGATGATGAATATTTACTTTATTTGGCAGTATCTTTTGATACGTGTAGGAAAAGACTGCCACCCGATCACAATTTAAGATACAAACGTGGGGTACTTTAGATTCTCTAATAATTTTTTTCTGACAAAATTATACTAATACAATTCTGCAATCAACAGTTTTTGATAGATAATAGGTTGTTAAAAAAGTTATGCAACATCCCTTGCTAAAAGATAACATTTATAGCAATAAGGAATCAATACCCGAAGTTCCATCCAAAGTCATCTACAGCTAATAGATGAAAGTTTAAACTAAGAACACCAAAAAACAATAACGCAAAATAAAAATTCATAAAAGTTGAAATTTTCACAAGTGTTGCATAACTTTTTTAACAAGCTAACAGTTAAACAGTATACAGTTAACTGTTTTTAGATTTAGGGAAATATTTTTGTTTTTATGCAATTACATTATAAGTTTTTTAAAGGGTCATCCAAATATGTTTTCATCAGTGAGATGAATTATCACATCTGAAGTCAATTTTTCAAGCCATTAAGAATGTCATTTAGTAAGTAAAAATCTGATCATTAGAACAGAAGTTATTCAAAGTGATTCTTATTTCAGACTCACTATACAAGCATCGATTTTATGAGACTTGGTGGTACTCTTAGCACAATGTAACTTTTATGCATTGGAGAATCCTCAACAAGTTCATCTCTTTTTAAGAATACTATGTAATGTCACAGATTTGTTTCATTATTAATATTATTTTTGTAATTTAACTAAATATTATTCTTGAAAATTGCAAAAATGCAGGTATTTATAAAGTAGATTTTTCAAAATACTCTAGTGTGTACTCTATAATGTCACTTCATTTTCAAGTCCACGGTGTCAATTGATCTCTAGATATTGCCACCATAACCCCAGAAACATCTTGGTTTCAAATTTGTATACTAAAGAACTCATTAATTTATATCAAATAAATGCTTATTAATAAAACCAAAAAATTTATTTTTCATGAATTAGTATCTTCTTTAATGTTTCTTATATCATTATTATTAGCAGTTGTTGCACCAAAATAATTTTCTTTTTCTCATTTTCTGATCAAAACAAAAGTATAATATACCTAAGAGCAAATAACTGTTACCTCCTGATCAAAATAATTAACCAAGAAACCTTATTCCGTTTGATTTGATAGTTTTCACTAGGTTGCCTATTTTGATTATATATTTCATAATTGTAGAGAATTCGCCAGACATTACTTTTTGGATAGCACCTAAACTTTTGCGTAATACTTTTTTCTCTCAACTTATGCTGCAATGGAGAACAACTGGTCAGATTAGTATTTTACACATACTGATTTTTGTTCTATCGCTAATGAGTCTTGATCTTGATTAGTTCCTTAAACCGGAGTAGCCTCTGTTTGCCAACATCAATCGGTGATCAATTTCTACGTTAATTTCATTTTTGTAAGTGACAGTTGTTTCTAGGTATTTAAAGTCAGTGGCTTTCTCAAACATGTGATCATTCAACACTAATGGTGCACTATTGGGTTGTTAGTTGGTCACAACCATAAATTTTGTTTTATTTTCATTGAGGTTTAGGCTCATAAATTAAGCATCATTATACATGAAGTAACATAAAAACATATGCTGATAAGAAGGATTTTTTTTCAGTTTTGATTAAAAAAAATTATACAATAAAAAATAAATAGGCAATGGATAGGCTTAGCTAATAGGTAGCAAGGGAAAAAAAAATACTGCCTTTAAAAAAGTTGAGGTAAATAAATAGTCTCAAATGTATAGGAACATTATTTCTTTTAGAATAAATTTAGGAATATGTAAAAATTGTTATTACACTGGAAAAAAAAGGAATCTTTCAACAATGAAGATAGTTGAATTAATTCAACATGCATAATAAATATTAAAGTAAAAAGTTTGCTTAGTTTCCAATAACAGTAATGAAAAAAGATGTTCTTATTTATTTATTCATTTAAAAACAACACTACTGCTTAAATATAATTTTCAGTAAAATTATTTTGATTAATTAGTAAATGAAGTTCATAATCAGGGGTCTGTTTAGAAGAAATTTGGGTTCGCTAACGGACCCTTCACAAAATATATTTTCATGAAAACGGACCCTTCACAAAATAATTTATCTTTTAATCGGACTCTTCACAAATTTGTTTATCTTCATTATTGTTTTGTTAATCAAATAAACTCTTCCTGGGGGGGGAGACGGTTAGAGACAAACTAAGTTTCCTAAGTTTAAATTCCAAATGTAGAATTCCAAGAAAATATTTCTACTTTTACAAACATCGTGTGTGCATTCTTATTAATATTAAATCCTAATTTTTTTTGTAAATAAATAATTGATCAATTTATATTTATTCATAAAATTAATTAATAGAATATTATGTAAATAAAAATTAATTTCTTGCAATTTTTTAAATAAAATATTATAAATTTAAAAATTGTTAAAATTTACTTAATGCACAACACATTAACACATACATTACTAAGTTGTGTTATTTAAAATATTTCAATTGAAATTATTAAAAATGTGAGTGATTTTGTTTCCATTATTCGTCCAAAATGAATATTCTGTGCTTAACAGCATCGGCTAAATGCCAAATATTTCTATGTTGCATCTCTAATTTAGTAGCAGCAATTGTTGAGCAGAATCTTGTATCTATTTACAATTTATAAACTTCTTGAAAAGGTTTTTAGCAATTGTTGCAATAACAGGACCCCATTTGCACAAATTCAGTAAAGCAGGACCTGGTTGAAAAAATGTGACTTATCACTTATTTCATATTCACAAACTATGAATAGTTTTTTCACAATGTTACAAAAACAGAACCTTTCACAAAATGTCTGAACAGACCCCTGATAATGTATGTAATGTACAGTCAGCAAAAAAGGGGGGAAAGGATTATCCTTGTAAGTTTTGAATGGTTGGAAAGATTTTTCATTCTGTTAAGTACTGTGGTAATATCTCAGATAAATGCCTTAAAATCTGTATAACAGCCTACTGTATTGTAATGATGGTAGAATAAGCTTATTTGAATGCAAATATGCACTTTTTTGAAGAAAAAAAAACCTTTTTTCAACAAATTCAGATTCATCACCTACAAAATAAAAGTAAAGACAAGTTATGAAAAGCTGGCTTTTATAATTTTTACTACTATTTTGTTTAATTACTGTAATATTATTTTTATCTGTCTGTCACACTTCTCATCATATCTTTTGAATGATTTCATAAATTAAAATAATTATTTCACAGAAAGTGGGCTTCATAATGGGTAGATGAAAATAATCAAGACATTTTTCAAAAAAATCAGGATTTTTGGAACAGTACACAAACACTAGAATACTTGTAAAAGAACATGGACAGTAAACTAAAAAAAAGTATATTTCCTCACAGAAGAATAATAAAAAATACTATTTTTAGTTTGAAAATTACTTTGTTTAGAATAGAAAGCTAACAGTTTCCTGTAAAATTTTATCAACACCGAATAATGCATAATAGATTAAAATCAATGCATGGAAGAAAAAAAAATTTAAAAAAAAAATTATATCTATTATTTAATATTTTCTCATACCAATGTTTAATTAAAATTTGTTATCCAAATCAAGATTTGTTTAGTCATGATTTCTTAAGTTTCAATAATCTTGAAAATGAAAACACAGCGATGTGCCACTAACATTTTCTTACAAGTAATTTTAGTGAACCATCCCTCAATTCATCATTTAAAAATTCTAAGAAATGATTACTGTATTCCCGATTTATAACTTTTAATTTATAATTTTTTCATTATTTACATGTAAAATAATTTTGTTACTTTACTACAATAAATATATTCGTTGTTTTACTACATTTAATCTATAGTATACCTATACCCATTTAGTTTTATGTTTATTAATATACAAGTGCTTTTAAAACTTTATCAAATAAGTGAGTAGTGAGTAAAACTAGATAATGAAGAAAGATTTTTTTTTCTGTTGCCAAAAATGATTTAGAATTACTTTTTTTAATGTTTATAATTCAAATTAATTTACTCCTCTTTTGATATCTGTCGAATTGACATAAAACTCTAAAAGTTATTGCTCTAGTGATTAAAAATAAATTTATAATAAATAATTCACTAAATTGTGGGATCAGTAACTGGTCTGAAATAACTGAATAATGTGCACCATTTTAGAAGTATTTTAAGTTATAGTATTGTAATAATTAAATATTAAGCATTGATATTTTAACCCTTTGATGCAGATGGGCCACCAGTGTCCCATATGTATATATTTTTCTAATGCTCTAATTACAAGCAAAACTAAATTTTGGCATTTTTTAACTATTAAAAACAGTTTAATAGCTGCTATAAAAAATATGTTAGATAATCAGAATTACATTACATCTTTTTGAAATATAAAATTCAAAAAGAGTAGTTTGAAAAATAAATTTTTCAGTCATATTCAAAAATTTATCAATTATTGATTTTGTAAATTAAAGAATAACTGCTATGAATAACTGTTTCTCTTAGAACAAAATAACTGCAAATAAGAGCAAATTTGAAAAATTATTGTTCAGAAGTGAGACAAGTTTGAAAGATTTTACAATTTCTTCAATAACCATAATTTTTAATAATTTATGGTCATGAAATACACTGGTGTTTCATGTTGTATGTCATAAGCATAAATTATTAAAATACTAAATATGATATTTTTCCTTTAAGTTGACCTATAAATTAATACAATGTAATGAAAAAAGGCAGGAAAGTATGTTTCAAAAATATTCTATGTCAAAGGGATTTAAGGACAAAATTTTTTTTTGTATTATGTAATTTAAAGTATTTTAATACATTTGTGATTTTTTACATTGGTTTTTGTAATTTTCTACTAAAATTTATTAATACATATATTATATCAAATCTCCAATTGGTAAATTATTAAAAAAGAAAATAAAAAGTATCTTATTCTATAAAAAAAAAAAAATCATTATTTAAAGCAGTCCTAGTCCCAGATTAGAAAAAAATGCTTATAAGTATTAAGGATTTAATAATTTAAAAATTGCTTTAAAAAAATAAAACTTTCACCAAGTACTTCTATTCTTTCTTGTTACTAGCCACTTTCTATATACAAAAATGGCACTTTAAAAAAAAAAAAAAAGAGAGATAGATCAGGGTCTTTCTTTTTAATGCTTCAGGCGGGTATAAATCTTCACCTGTTAGAAATTAAGGTATGTGTGTTATCCTATTTTTAGCATAAAATATTATTTGAACTAGACCTACCATTATGTGAACCTACGCAATTGCTTAGGGGTGTCAGAGAAAAAGGGCTGAAATTTAACTTTGATTTTTTTAAAACTTATAAAATAATTTTTTTATTCTTCAACCAGCTCTACATTTCATTAAATATTTTATTTTAAATTTGTACTTTTTTCAGTGAAAAATAAAATTTGCATACAAATGGAAAATACAATAATTACCTCTTAGTATCAATATGATATTAACAGCAAATAAAAATTGCTCACTTAAAATCTTAAAATTTAATGCAATTCATTCATTTTGCGAGATTTATTAATTAATGTTTTCGTTTAAAAATGTTTTTTTTCTCCAGGTAAACTGAATTAACACAAAACAAACAAATATACAATACGAAACTAAATAAAAACAAATAAATTGCATAAATATAGAAGAAGAAAAAAAAATTTCATCTAGGGGCATGATAGAAAGTTATGCCCACCTTGATCATTAATATAGAAAGTATATTACATGCAAAATTAAATTCTTTGTTACTTTAAAAGCAAACATAAATAATTAGTTAAAACTTCAAAAGAGTGAGTTTTGCATCCATAATCTTTATACATATACTTACAACAGAGATAACAGCCTCCTTGCCATCATTAGAAACAAATTGTCCCGAAATATGTCGAATGACAGGCATTACAAGAAGTCCAAAAGCCACAAACATAGAAATAAAGGATAAATAGAAACCTATGTTAAACCATTTTTTTAATAGAGAAGGCATACACTGTCCCATACTTTTAAAAGCTTTATTCAATCTAGTAATACGCCAAACCATCATATATGGCTTAATGACTATTCCAAAATTATTCATCATGATCAAGTAAGGATAAAACATGCAGGTCTAGAAAATAAAGAAATATATTTAAATTTATCAAATATATTGATAGTAAAATTTTATACAAATAAAACATGGATATATAATAACTTACGCAAATGCAAAACATATACAAATAAAACATAGGATAGAAATTTATTCTAGAAATAAACAAATATCAATATACCAGAATTATATCTGTGATGGAATTCGATGAACGGATACCACTAGTTTATTCATTGCCGTTTTTGTGAGAAAATGGGAGAGCTGTATTAAGATCACCGTACTTTTTGAGTGCTGATCGTGAGAGCTGTGTTGCCTTTTAGCAGTCGAGTGTATGTGTTGTATGTAATCGAAACTGAGAAGCACAAGGAGGTGGATAAAGTCTCCGTTACAAGTAGCAAGTAAATTTTTTCAATGTGAACCATCCATCGAAGCATGTTCAGATCGAAGTGAACGTTACTGTCAAGATAGGCATGTTCATATCGAGGTGGGCGTTACTGCCAACGTAGGCGTGTTCACATCACCACCAGGTCACCAATGTGGGGGAAGAACCCTCTCATATTAAGCTGAGGACAACTATTACAAAATCAAGCAACATTTATTACCAACTAAAACATAACAACAAGATAGAAACAGAAAAGTAGAAGTTTAGTGTGAGCGTGCACAGAGCAATGTTCGAAGCTTCTTAAATACTGAAGAAAGGTACAAGGTTGTTGATCCTGTGTATGTCATCTATCTGAATCCTTTGGCGACTATGCACCATGCCTGGCGCCACATCACGTTTCATCATCATCATCATAGTTAGCCAGACTGCCCAATGTGGGCCAATGCCTTCTTCTGAAGATTTCTCCATAACGACTTCTGATTTATCTTTTATCTCCAATTCTTTACATTAACTGCAAAGAAATCAGACTCCACCGAGTCAGCCCATCTCAACTGCGGCCTTTCCCGCTTTCTTGTTCCAGTGGGTCTAAAAGCAATATATT
Source organism: Parasteatoda tepidariorum (assembly GCF_982258835.1). Taxonomy (NCBI): domain Eukaryota; kingdom Metazoa; phylum Arthropoda; class Arachnida; order Araneae; family Theridiidae; genus Parasteatoda; species Parasteatoda tepidariorum. The sequence continues at coordinate 6,602,369 of NC_141766.1, forward strand.
TTTTATTGTATTGTCATCACTCATTCGAATCACGTGGGCCATCCAATTCATTCTATTTATTTTTATGCATTTAATATTATCAGGTTGTTTATAAATCTTGTACAGTTCAAATTTAATTCTCCTTCTCCAGTTATTATTTTCATTTACACCACCAAGTATACTCCGCAAAATCTTTTTCTCGCATATTGTGATACAATTTTCTTCCAGTTTTATCATTGTCCAAGCTACAGAAGCGTATGTCAAGACTGGCCTGACAAGAGTTTTGTAAATTAAGAACTTCGTTTTTCTAGAAAGAAACCTAGATTTAATAAATCTTCTCAGCCCATAGACAGCCCTATTTGCCAGATAGTCGGTTTTTTATTTCAGGAGACAATCTGTTATCAGTAGTAATAATTGATCCTAAGTAAGTAAAACTCCTTGCTGTTTCAATTGAGCATAAATGAAACATTAAAATTTTTTGCCTTTTTACAGTGAAATAAAAAAACAATTTCGATTTAGAATTTTTTAAAAAAGCATATTAAAACTAGTTGCTAAACATATTAATTACAACTTTAAAATCATTTATTATCCAAAAATCTCGAAATATATCTTATTTTAGAATTAAGGAAATTCTAAAGTTAGAAAAAGATAAATTTTTTGAGATTATGATTCTAAAAATAGCATGGTTTTGGAATCTTTTTACAATTTTGTATTTTAAGCATTTGCTGCTGAAAAAATAAGCCATATCGAGCATTTTCCTGATATAACAATAATTTTTTGAATTGAGGTTAAGTTGAGAAATAATATAAACTTTTTTAAGCAAACGTTTTCACATTCTTTTTAATAGGTCAATTTTCCTAAAGTCAACGGGCGAGAATAAGTTTGAAAAACAAAATAAAATTACATGGTCGTAATCTTTTGTTCGTTTAAAAAACAAAGCAAATTTTTGCATTTTTCTGCTGTGCACATCTATACATTTATTTTTTATTACTCAAATAAATAAGAAACAATAAAAAAAGACAATCAATAATTTATCAATCATTTTTTGAAAAAAATAGTACATGTGGGGAGAGTAGATATTGGCAATGTCAACCTTCATCTATGAAAAGGTACTGCATCATAGAATCGAGTTAACACGTCTTATATACTAGCGAATAGGAATCATAATTTTGTAGCGGTAAACACACTACGTACGCTTAGTAAATAGTCAGTTGTTTTGTATCTAATAATTCTAAACAGTAGTTCTTAATTTCGTAACAAAATTTAATTCTCAGTTAGCTGTCAATATTTCTAAGTTTTCTTTCAATAAAATTGTGACAGTAATTCGAAAAGGAGTTTCACTTTAAAGGAAAACCTAAAAGAAAGTACTAAAAAAATTGATTAGTGAATTAATAATGTATGTGGTAGCGTAAAGAATAAGATTTTGAGTACTGTTAAAATTTAATTAAATAGTTGGTAAAATAGTTCTTCGAAACAAACGTGGACAGGTATTTAAAAAATTAATTTTATGATTAAGACGATATATTAGATGGTGAGAAATTAGGGATGTAACGAATATTCGGCCACTATTCGGTATTCTGCCTAGCTGAATACTGAAGTTATTCGGCCGAATAATGAAGTTATTCGGCTGAATATGAATACTATTAGATATTTGGCTGAATAAATTCATAATAATAAAGAAAGATATTTTTTTAAATGCGCTTTTAAATATATTTAATCATGAATATTGCAGAGTTACATTTCACTGCATTAATTATTAGAAAATCTAACATTTACTCAATTTAAGTTGTATAATACATAAGTGTATTTAATAATGTTACATAAATAAAAACGTTTTCTTGTAGCAAATTTGTTATCAAGTTGTTAAATTTCTTTTAAAATATAGAAAGTTTAAAAAAGAAAATTTGTTAATATTTATTTCATTTTTAATTTAAAATTTGAAAATTATTTATTAAATTTAACAAAATTAAAATTTCAAAAGCGAAACTTTTTAAAAAGTTATTAATTTTCTGGGTTTTAATAATTTTTCTGACAAAAAAGAAAGTTAAGAATACATTTAACAGTAGTAATGAGTTCTTATTTTAAATAAAATAGCATATAAATTACAAGTATAACTATAACTAAAATATGCTATTATTAATTATTTAGATTTTTAAAAGCCATATTGCCTTGTTATTGCCATCAAGATATTTAAATTATTACAAAAAATAAATCAAGTTGTTAAAATTTTTTTAAATATACAAAGATTAAAAAAGCAATTTTGTTAATACTTATTTCATTTTTAATTTAAAATTTGAAAATTACTTTAATTACAAAATTACACTCAAAAGAGAAATTTTTAAAAAGTAAATATTCGGCCACCGAATATTCGGTATTCGGCCCCATCACTATTCGTTACATCACTAGAGAAATTTTAAGATGCTGAAATCTTAAGATGCATATTTGTATTAATATTTAAACAGTATATATTGAAGAAATTGATAAATATATTATTCCAAATTTATGTAGATGTATGTATGTTATTGGAATTGTATCAATTATTGAAAGAACAAACTAAATAAAAGCCAAAAAAAGTTTATTTATAATCACATTCTATCAGAAACATGCTTTCATAAAGCTATACATTTGTTGAATAAAGTGTTTTATTCATTATACTGAATTATGTATAAATTTTTAGACGACTAAGAAAGAATTATCATATTTTATAATTAAAAAAAGGATTAGCAATCGGTTATTAGCAACAAAAAAAATATGAATGAAATTTTACTCTATGGGTGCGTAAGTAAGTTCCTTCTATAAAAATATAAATCACCCCATATTTCTTCATTGTCGCTAAATTATTTTTTAAAAATAATTCATTTCCATTTTTTTCGACTTCTACAAAATAAAAACAATTGAAACTTCAGATTTTTCCATAGAAAAATACGTAGATTAATATGGTATAAAAAAATTTATACCTCCCAATTCAGAATTCTTTCATCTAGAAATGAATTAAATAATAAAAAATAACTATTAAAAATTATTTTTTACATGAAATTATCTTTGGGCAAACTTTGAGTGGGTGCAATTTTTTTTTATTTTTGAATTGCTTAATTAGTTTTAAAATAATGACTAACATTAAGGGGTCCAAACTTTGGTTCGCTCTCCTAATCAAACTACGGGGGGTCATATTTCCCAGATTGCGGCTACCCCATATATTTTGAAGATTAAGAATCCAAATATGTAAAAAAAAAATACAAGTTTATTCTGTGAAAGAACGTTTTGTGTCTGCTTTTTGTAACTTAATTAATAGTTAGTACTAAATAATTAACATATTGAAATTTAGTAATTGAAAATTCGATCATTAGAACGAAAATTATACAGGGTGATATCTTTTTTTTTTTTTTTTTTTTTGCGCGCTGTGCTTTGCCATTGGAGGCTGTGTACAAAATATCGTATCACGCATGCGCAATCAAGTTGGGACCTTCTCTCTTCCCGCTCGGAACGAAGTTTGTTTCCTTACCGGCTAGTGTTTCGTTCAGGCGTAATTTCTGTATTTTAAGTTAAATTAAACGTAGTAAGTTATTAATAAATCTTGCTTGTTATATATAAAAGTGTTTACTTCTTAAAACCCTATACTAAGGTATAGAAACAGTCAATTACTTGCATACAGTGTCATTGACATACACTCATTCACATCTCATTTTTAGCACAGTTAAGCATGCTTGAAGATAAAATTACCTATCGTCCGGAGAACATTTTCACTTTTTTTATAGGCTGGTTACATAACATAACCAAACATTTTGCTATGGAAGTTTTATTGTTGGAAATAATTTTTTTCTTTCACTTTTTATGAATCAAGCCTCGTGATGAACTCAAAATTAAGAAGAAAAAAAATCTTACCTTAAATATTGTATCAAAAAACTGAATTATACAATAAACAACGACCAGGATAGCGATAAAGCTATATATATCCGAAAATGCTTCCATCATAAAAGTTGATAAAAAATAAAGAAAAACAGTCTTAAGTAAATACTACAGACATATTTCAATTATTATTTTAAAGTCTTTATTTTGCTGTCAACTGCAAAATTTTTAAACAAAAATGTCATACACAAATAAATTCAAATGGATAAACTCTGATTCGTTCAAATTTCATTTTTAGGAGCAATACAAATCTTAATCATAATATTTGACAAACGAGTTAATGAGAGCCTAGATAATAGTAGTGTATAGGAACAGGATGTGTGCGTTCTCTTAGAAAACAAGATTCCTCTATGAGGCATGTTTTCAAGCATGCGTGCAATTTAAAACACTGAAGCATGGTTATGGATGGTGTTTTCTACACTAGGGAACGCTGCAAGCTCGGTACCGCCTAAATTTCCGGGTTACTGTTTCCGTTGTATTTTAAAGCCATTTGGCATCATTGTGTTTCTTGCAAACAATGTATTTAATTGCTCATTACTTGTGTTTACAATGCTAAAAGTGTTAACACTAACGTAAGATGGTGCACAGCTTGCAACAAGAACTAACAGGTTGCCAAAAAAGCTAGTTATTCAAAATCTAGCAACCGTGTCACCTTTTTCAACAATATATCTCAAAATAACTAAAACGAATTTTCACTTCTAACTCACCAGAATTACATAATAACATTAATATCCTATGAAATACGGCAGATTTGAGCTCAGAAATTATCTAATTTATTTCCTTTATTGAAAACAAAATTATCCGTTTGAAAATATTGCCTCGCAGAATAACATGTAGTAAGCAGCTGCAAACTTTCTAACCGGAACTAGAGCAGGCATACAGCTCGAGATTGTTATGAGTTTCATAGATATAAGGAACCCGTAAGAGGAAGTGAAGGTCCTATCTTCCCGGTGGCAACGAAAAATGGGTTACTTTTTTCAATCATCGTGGCGACTTTTTCTATCTGTTAAATCGCCACATCGCCAGTGTTCGTGTGCTTTGTTGTGATGGCTTGTTAATTTCACGTGTTGAAATTTTACTGCATGTGATCGATATCTAATCTGTTGTAAGTAAAAATTATTAATGTATTAATTTTTTGTATTTATTTTTAGCTAATTAAATGTGAAAACATTGCATAAATGTTTATATATTACGTTCTATAAAGCGTAAACACCATTCTCGTGTTATTTTCCAATGAGAATGAATTTTATAATGCATTTATAACTCCACTCTTTTAGAAAATTATTTTTATGTGCTTAGCATTAATTGATTGAGTGGTTATTGTTTAAAAAATTTGTAAAATAATTTTTACAGAGGGAAATTTCTGATAACCTAAAAATGTTTTCATGTTGAAATATTTATTCTACCGAATGTTTTGATCATTAAAAATGTTTTAGTAAAATCTGAGATAATATAGCGAAAATGAGCTTGCATAAATTTTAGGAAATTATATAGTCTGTTATTTATGCACAATAGTAAATGAACTTATTTAGAGATAAATGCTTGTGTTTTGTGCTGTTTGTCATTAGAATTTAGGAACGATACTAAATTTTACGTTACGAATAGTTTATAATATGGAGTATTAATATATGAAGGTTGTATTTAGCTATATTAAGAAAAAGTGGTGATTAAAGTTAAGAGTATTTTAGATCTACAATTCATCTTTATATATTTCTAAATTTCCTAGTAACTATCATAGGAATTGTATGCCTTGCATTCAAAATTGATAGCTGAGATTAATGTATTTAAAATAAATAAGTTAACTCTAAGAAAGAGTAACAACATATTGTGATTTTTTGTCACTGTGAGAAATTTATCTCTTTTGACGTTGTAATTTTTTAATACAAGTATTGTTGATGTTACTTTTTTTTCTCTAGTGGTTCATGATTCATATATAGGAATGACTGGAAGCATGTCTGTGTACCACATACAGTTGGCTGATTGTGGAGAAGATAAACTTGGTGAAACAATAGCTAGAGAACTGCCTATTTAGAAAGTTTATTAACCTTTCTATATAGATGTTTTTAAAATGGTTTTCTTTTTATTGTTTTTTCCAAGTTCAGTATAACAGCTAAAGCTCACCTGCAAACTTGGCTAGATATTAATTACTTTCTAGGGTAAGTCATTCATTAACATTTTCAAGTACTTATAAGTTTAAGAATGTTCTAAAAAACTTATTACTACATTAGCTATATTATGTACCTCTTACTGCAATTAGTATTGCATTGATATGACATCAATAAAAGTTAAATGACATTTTTACAGACACCCGAAACTGGTAAGCTCCCATTTTTGGGTAAAACATTGCAGTTTTATCAAAATATTTTTAGTTTAATTTTGATCTTTAAAGATATGAAAGTTTTCTGTAATTCATATATTATAATCATATATATTATAATATTTATATTGCCGATTATTTATAATTTGGCCTTTATATGGATATGTAAATAAACATTTGGAGTTTTCATTATTCTCTATTTAGTTGTGTGCATATAATCATATCATGAAATGTAATCCAAAGTTCTGATTCTCGTATTTATACAAAATTTAATCTGCTGTTTGGGAGTAATGTTAAGGTTACTGTTTCTAATTTATAAAAATTTAAGTATTGTTTTTAAAATTGTACATGATTAAATGATCAAGTTATTGATGATAATTTAAGTTCTTTAACTCTTTTAATGCACATTCCATGTATTGTTGTAAAATGAGTAAACATATCACATAGAATTTCAAGTATATTGTCAATTTTAACTGGAAAATATTGCACTTTTTCTATTTTGATAACTAGAAAAATCTCTAAAATTCCTTTTGTGTAAAATATGTAGTACATTCTGTGACAATTATCATAAAATGTATATTGTTTCGTAAAATCTACTGGATTTTTTTCCTATCCCTGTCGTTACAACGCAATTTTTCAGAGGAGAGTTTCGACAATTTGAAATATAGTTATTAAGGTTTATACTTATGCATACGAAACTTTTTTTTTTGTATGCTGGAAATTTATTTAAAGAAGAAAATCTATGCGATGAAATTCTATAAACCACTTTAACTTTTAATATCTTTCTATTTTTAAGTCTACTCTACTTGGTTAAGCAAACTAAAGTTGATAAATTTATTGTGTTATATTAGTTGTTATATGTTCTTGAAAGTTTAAAAAAAAGTTTTTTTCTGCAATGCTTAAGCACATATTTATGTGTCTAACTATTTGAATCTTAAAATTATATTATGCATTTTATGGCTTGTCTTTCTCAGATTAATATTACTGTCATGCTTAGTTGGTAAGTTTAAACATGTGTCCAATGTTCTGTATGACGCAAAATTCTATAAAATGCAAAGACACATGTTTTAAATGTGTTTTTAAGATATTGTTTTAATAAACTTTGAAAAAGTTACTATTAATCCTATAAATAATATTTTGGAGTTGTGAACACCTAATTAAAATTATTTGTAGGCTTTAAATGAATGGCAAATATTATTCTGAATTTTTGTTTTATTTTCAATTGCACATTATATTCTTTAAGCATGTTTAATATAACGTTAAAAATTAATAAAATAGATTTTCGTATAGAATTATTGGGTGAATTATGTTAAACTTCCATTTTTAAATTACTAGATGTTTATTGTAAATGACAGTTTCTTGGATTGGGTAGATTTACATAATCAGTTTTTTCTAGCCTGACAAGAGCTTACCAATCCTGGTACTATTTGAATGTAATGTTTGAAGAAGCTACCACTAAGTAATAATTTTTAAAACCGTTCTATCAAGGAAAGAATCCTTATGTGCAAAATTCTTATTTATATTTGTTATTTGTATCTAAAACTATTGTTTGTATGGTTATTAATACATTTATTTAAGAATATGCATTTAGGTGAAGTGTATTTAAGTTGTGATGTCTGTCTGCTGAAATTTCAGAAAAATGAGAAGCTGTGCAACTATTTTATTAAGTAAAGTTTTAAATTGTTCACATAACCAGTAGTAATTTTGACTTCTTTCATTTATTATAGCTTCGTACTTAAAAAAAATTTCTTGAAGTAAAAATTCATACCCAATGCACCTACAAGATGTTGATTACAGTATCTTTGTACAACAAATAAATAAAATTAGTAAAGATATTTGTTGTTGTTTTTTTTGTTGTAAATAATGCTTAAAATATTTAATTAAAAAAATCTGTTGAGATATGTTTTGAGTTATCACTTTTGAAATTTGAAAACAGTGTGTAAATATCAATTTGCTATATGTACCAACTTAAAATTCTACACTTTTAAATTTTATTGCAATTTTTCAGATAAACTTTCTGTCCTATCTTCCTTAATATTAGTGCATTTTTTAAACGTTTGATCTTCAGGTAATGAAATAGTTTGGGAAATTCTATACAAAATGCAATCAGATCCATTAAAATGGAACAATTGCTCAGCAATAACTCTACTTGGAACAATTTCTCTGCTTCTGAGAAATTAGCATCTTGAACACTTTTCAGAAGAATACAAAATACATATTAAAAATAAGCATAATATACTCAGAAAATAAAGGTTTTACTTTTTTTTAAGGTACATTTCAATAAAATTATTTTTTCTCTTGTGAGATAATGGATGTGGAATTTTTTAAAATAGCCTAGAAATAAATGAAATATTTTAAGTACTTTGTATGCATTTTTTCTTTAATTTATTAAAATTAATTAATTATGACGTTCTAAAATAAATTTAGGAAACCTTTACAAGTTCAGACCATATATATATACAGCTGATTTTTATAACCATTTGAGTGTAAAAGGGGGTCTTTAAATCTTGTTTTTAATTTATAATTTTAGAATTGTTTTCAAAAATAAAGACGGAATTAACATTAGCGGTCGCAGATTAATTTTCAAACAAGGAAGGAAATAAGCTTCTTGAATGATGAATCATCATTGAGGAAAGCAGGATTAAATTTAAACCTGATATATTTCAAACATTTGCCTTTTACATCCTCCCGGTTTTCTTTAGCAACCTACCAAGTTTTATTGTTTTAAAATTACGAATGAATGATTTTTTCAGATTTTCATAACCTTTCTGCGTTAGTTTCGTTGAACTTTACTTAGCAACACATGTATGTGTTTTCATTTAATTTTGCGCATCCTCAAAAAGTATATTAAAAACTGTGGTAACGGAGCTTCTTATATTTGAGCTTATCAAAATATATGATAGCATATATATAAAAACGAATACAAAGAGTTTGAAAAGTACGAATACAAAGAGTTTGAAAATTTTGTTAAATATTCTTCCCCAAATTTGTGAAACAAAAAAATTTTCTAAAAATGTTACTATTCCGTTCTCACCTGATGCGTGTAGAAGATTCGCATCATAATATATATTTGTAATTATTAGATTTAAGATATCAATAAAAACTAAGAAAATAATTATGGATCGCATTTTTCTATCATCCTTTGTATTTTGAAGCATTTTGCAATTTGATCCTCTCGAAATCCGCTGCTTCTCCAAATTATTTTATGGTCTAATAAAGTATTTTGGAATACATTCGATGCAAATATGTCAAAAAATTTCACGCGACGTATAAAATTAACCAGTAAGTAAATATAAAAAAGATATTTTGTTTCATATTAACTTTATTTCAACAATGGTTAAAAAATATAATATTAAATGCAGCGGGAACAATTTTTCAAAGAGACATTTTTTTTTAGAAACTAGCTAATTTTAGATAAATAATCTCTTTGCCGAGAACAATCAAAATGTAAAAAAGCTAAATACAGTTTGTTTGTTTTTTTCATTCATAAATTATTTCTGAACAGTTTTAAGAAAATAAAGACATTTCATCACATACATTTATTATTTAACCGTGTAATTATTAGATATGGAATGACCTTAAAAGCTAAAAGAATAAAATTGCATAATCTGCCACTTACTATTGTTATGCATTTGACGCAATCCGGCCTTATAAAGTCGAAACGAAATTTTTAAAAGCTATTTGATAATGAAATAAAATAGTTTTCAACACCAGCATTTTCTGAAATTAAAAAAAAAAAAAATCGTACGCCATATTTTACATTAATTAGTAGTGAAAGAAGGATACATCGTCTGAAGTGGAAATTATTAGTTAAAAATTCTAAGAACATTCATCATAGTCTATCAAGTTTTATCAAGAAATTAATCCTTGAAACAAATCAGAATGTAAATTTTGAATTCGATAATGCTGTAAGTTATTTAAAATTGTAAAAAAAAAAAAAAAAATCAGTATTGAACTTTTAATTTCAACAAAGGTGTCTTTAAAAATTATTTCTCTGTATCAGTGGAAAATAAAGGTAATTAAAAGAAAATTTATCTTTCGTAAATAGCAACTAACTCCAATTATAAACTAAATAAATACAACAATTGAGAATGATGCATAAATTTTGTAGTATTATTAAATTTAATCTTTTATTTTGCTAAATTACATATGAATTATATAAATTTTTAATTCATAAAAATATCATTTTATGGATTTAAAGAAAGAATTTTAAAAAAAATCGGAAAATTTTGAAAAATTTTTGGGTTATGGCACGTGCTTCCTTAGGTCCCTTTCCTGGGAATTAATGATCCAAAGAAATCAGAAAATAAATTTCGAATTCCAAAACATCCTGCCAGTTTCGTAGATAATTTGAATACTATGAGACAGAATTTATTTATATTACCGTGAATGAAAGAAATTGGTGGTTGTTAACTTCCACCGGTGAATGTTGACAATAACATAATCGCTTTGGTAAATGTCCGAATTATATACTAGCTCTAGTTATGTGCAACTACCCGATATACATTTGCCCGGTATGCCCCATATCAATGTATTTTAAAGGTTCAGTGCCATTGCCCGGTATGTCCTACATCGATGTTTTTTTAAGGTCAAGTGCCACTGCCCAATATGCATTGAATCGGTTCTCCGAACACTGATGTTTCACCCAATCTATCCCACGATATTAAAATAGCGAATAAATAAAATAATATCAACGAATAAAGTAATATCTAATCGGATAAAACAAATATTTCGGACATTCACCAAAGCGACTATGCGATTGTTGGCATTCACCGGTGAAAATCGACATTCCCTTGATTTCAGTCATCCTTGAGTCATCCACGGTAACAATTATGCTGATATATATATATACGAAAAAAAAGAAAAAGAAAACAATAAAAAAAAGAGCATTATTAAAATCTGATAGTTTAATTTCAGTCACGGATAGCATGTATGTCATCAAAATCATAAAAGACCAGTTAGTATGCCATAGACTAAATGGGGAAGTAAGGATATTATTTGGGTTACTAGATTTATTTGTTTGACTAATTGGATTATTACTATTTTTCTAATTAATTATGAATCCATTTAAGCTGTGATTATCCTCAACAGTGATTCCTAAGATTTTGATAAAATTCTGACTGAGACATTTATTTGCGACACCAGAACATGAAGTTTTTAATCAGATTGCGACTTCATGTGCCACAAGCATTTTTAAAATATATGAACAGAGTGTTCCGTTTCCTCGTTCTGAATATTAATTGTTTAAATATTTATTAAGAATTTAATCTAAATAGTACGCAATTAATTGCGTACTATTTAGATTAAATTCTCAATAAAATAACCTATAATTATTAGTTAATCTATAATTATAGGTTATTTTATTAAGAATAATTATAGGATAACCTATAATTATCGGAGACCGATAACTATAACAAAGAATATAGAGGGGTTCTATAATCAAGGGGGAAGGTGGGCGCACGATGCGCCCACTTAAAGCTTGGGGGGGGAATTTTTACACTAAATAAAATGAATAGTTTGGGGGGGGGGGGGATTTAGACGAGAGAATTTTTTTCTTTTTAAGTACATAAATAAAAGAAGCAAGGTAGCACTATTTCGAACAAGCTAACATGGAAGGGGGAAGTTAGCAAATTATTTTAGGGGGGGGATGAATGCGCCCAAGAACTTGGGGGGGGGATGGGGGACACTGTCTATAATATTCTTTGATTATTGGTCGCAGGCTAATATGTGGGGAAACGAGGAAGTAACAAAAAGATAGTTGGAAACTATCGAGTCCCTAAAGAAGAAAAGATGAAAAAACGGCAAAACCAATTTGATTACCTAATGATTCTTAGATATAGTTCTACCAATCTCCTTTCAATTTTTTTCTGTTTCACCCGAAAATCAAGTATGCTTCGTTATTTACCCCAACTGGGATTCGCTGGTTTTCACAGATAATGTTTCGTTCTCGCTTAAATTTTAATATGCATGAAATTTATTTGCAGCCTTTGTCTATAGTTTCTTTTAAGTACAATTTTAAATAAAATTTATTTTCCTTCTTCAGAAGAAGTTAAAAAGCTGAAGCGTCAAAACAACGAATTTTCGAAGAACCATTTTTTTTCAGAAAAGGCTAACATTAACACACACAAGATAATTTTTAAAATAATAGTTCAATAGTATAAGAATTAGAAAAATGTTTTTTCCTCCCCCTTTTGTTTAAATTTAAATATCTGAAAACCAACTCATGTATATGTGACCAATGTGTTAATGCATGTAAATAATGCTTCTTCGAAGAAGGTTTAGGGCATTTTCAGCGTGGACGAAAAAGAAAATCTTTGATGTCAAGTTTTGTGCTCTCGAAATAGTGTTCAAGCACAGTAAAATCAACTAAATCAACATAAACTACAATTCAATTCGTAATTAAATACTTTTAAAGGTAAGTGTGAAGCAAAATGTCAACATAACATCAAGGAATTTTTTTATACAAATTAAACTATTTTAAAAAAATTATTTTTGTTTCAAGTTTTATGAAAGGAAGAAAAAACATTATTTAAATTGTAAAAGTTTCATTTTCTTCAATACTCTTTTCTATTTTGGAATGATTTGCTGGTCCGAATATAATAGCAATTGTTTCTACACTTTTTGACAATGTCAGTAAATTCTTCTTTTAAAATGTAAAAAATTCTTAAACGACTTATTTTTCAAGGAAATAAAAAAAAAAATTCATCCCTCCCAAAATTAAATTTTTCTTTTGTACACTCCTTTCTATTTTCATTTCATTGCTGTAGGGATTTACTAATTCCATCACTAGATGGCAGCTCTGCATTAAAGTACACTCTACTAAAGGCTCTGTTAGTAGTTTAGCATTGAAAAATTAAATTATCAAATTAATTATTAATAAGTAATTAACTAAGTTAATACATATTTCTAAATCGAGTTAAAAGTTTTATTAACTCTAAAAGTAAAAATACAATTTATTGTCCATTTTTTATATTTTATTATATTGTTATATTCGAAATCAGAGCTAGTACAACTAAACACTCAACGAAAAAAAAAAAGGTAGTAAATTTTTTTAAAACGCCAATAATAAGATAAACCACAAAAATAAGGTAACCCTGAAAACCGGTTTTTCGTTGCCATCGAGAAGATAGGACCTTCACTTCCTCTTACGGGTTCCTTATATCTACGGCACTAGATTGTTATTGGTTACATTTCTACTGAAAACACCATCCATAGCAAAATAAATAAAGCAAACAGATTTAAGATAAAAAATGTGTGATATCAGAAAAATATTTTAGAGATAAAAACATATGTGTATATACTACTAGAGGTATATTTTTTTTTTCTATTCGCGATCTCAACGCTCAAGTACGCCATCTGGGGAGAAGACCGGTTCCATGTCTTAATCACCCCCCCCCCTCAAAAATATTTTTTAAAATTTCTACGACGTTTTCTTTTAGATCTATGTTCAATTTAGTTTTCAGTTTCACGAAGTTTCTTAACTTATCTATTTAAAAATCAAGAACCATGTTGCCATTAGTAGAGAGATCTTTATTTGTCACCGGTTTCAGTAGCCAATCATTAATTCTAATAATTATAAATTTTTTTATGAGACTACTAAAAAGAAAGCTGGTTTTTTTAATAAAATATATCACCTTAGCAGTTTTACAAACATTGTTATTAATTAACTATGACAGTGAGTTAATTATTAATGTATATTAATTACATCGATTGGGATTTACACTTAACCCACTGTCATAACTGCCTTTTGTGGCTTCTAATTAGTCATAACTGATATGTATTCAAAGTAAAATCAGACATATTAGTTTTGATTGTGATTTAACTGCAAATGCATATTATTTATAATCAATTAATAGCAAAGTAAATAAAGAAGAAAAGCATTAAACTGTGCATGTGAAACTATAAATTTTATTTGCTAACTATAAATTTTATACTATAAATTTTATTAAACAAAATACTTGAAATCTTTAAGTTCACAGCAAGTACAATTCGCAATTTTGGAAAAATATCTGAATTCTCACCATATTTCTGGTGCTTATCTCTGAGTAATATCTTTTTTTAAACCACTAATATTTAAAAAATATAATTAACTCTTATAAAAAATAATTTAACAGAAAATAAAAACTCAACTGATTTTTTCAAAAATAAGAATCACTTTTTTTGTGTGAAATTATAACTTTTCCCTAAATATAAATTTTCAAAAGTGAGATTTGAACATCTTTTGTTTTATTTCAACATTATTCAATTTAATTGAAGTTTGCGAGCAAGTCGTCGGTCTACCGAAGCAGGGGTGCCATCCCCTCAGCAGAGGATCAAAATTGCGATGCATATCTTCGGATCATCCTCAGGGCTGTTTCCCAGACCGTCGCTAATAGCCCATTGTGCCGCTCTAGTGTGACATAAATGAACTACAACTATAACAATAATTTAATTTCAGCTCAATCTCCACAATTTCCATATAAAATAAATTTAAAAGTAGATATATAATTCTGTTAATATTTAAAGCAGCAAATCAGTTTTAAGATTAAAAATAATGAAAGTTTATAAAAAAATATCTTTGAAATGGAAAGGTATAATGAGTGAGCATAATTATAAAGATATGTGATTACACCGCATTAGTCGTTCCTTTATTCAAACTGGCACGAAGTACATCAGGTTTCCAGGCGGTTTGGCCTGTTCGTGGGATATCATTACCTTTATTAGTTTCCAAGCTTCATTTTACTGCTGTTGATATCGTCATCATTTCACTGTATTTTTGAATAGAGTTTATTGTAAATTTGTAATAAAAACTTTTTGGCATCGAAAAAAAATTTTCTTGTATTAAATTCAAATCAAATAATTGGTTTTGGAAATTTAATGTGCAGATGAATGTGTTCTCGTGTTGATGCTGTTTATTGCAACGTATATCATGAATAAACTTTAATGTTTTATTCAGATATTAGTTTAAGCCTGTGTTTGTTTTCAAGACTAAGATTTCATCCAAATTTTGGTTCATGTTTAAATTAGTTTTACTTGACAGATTCGCACCGAAAAAATTTAGGCTTATTATTTAGTTCATTAAACTCATCGTTTTGTTGCAATAAAATTGTGATAAATCAAACAATTATCCAAAGCATTATTCTCAAATTTGTGATAGAGTTTTCTGTATTAATAATAGAATTTCAGCATTAGTAATAGAATTTCAGCTCCATATGCAAAGGCTCATAGTGGACTGATCGTTAAGACACGGTTCCCAGCAGATCACCGAAGTCAAGCATCACTGGCTGCGGTCAGTGTGCGGGTGGGTGACCACTTGGATCAGTCTGCGTAGGGACCGAGGGTGTGCGGTATTGGTCCTCGTTAAACTGTGCTACCGTAAAGTGCTCGACTTCGCGCGCAGGTCGTCGGGCTACCGAAGCGGGGGTGCCATCCCCTCCGCAGAGGATCAAAATTGTGATGGCATGTCTTCGGATCATCCTCCGGGATGTTTGCCTGACCGTCGCCAATAGCCCATTGTGCAGTTCTAGTGCGACGTAAATTAACAACAACAACAAGAGCAAAGGCTCATATTTATATATATTATTGTTTTCGTAAAAACTTTCTTTAAACATTTTCGTCCCATGTATATTATTTTCAAAATCCACAAACCTAATCAATATTTGATTGTTAAATACAATTCTTTTGCGTTTTTAATTTGTTTCTTAAATTCTTTCTATATTTCATAACAGACTAGGGACGATGAGTATTGTTCTAGCTAAATAACAGTAACTCACCCAGAAAATCATTCTAGGGGGATAAAAGGTTTAAAATTGATAATCTTAGTTATCATGAATATTGAACTCTAAAAAATTTTGTAATAAATTTAAAAAAAAACTCTTAAACTGATAGTTATTTTTCATCAATAATTTAAATTTATTACGCAACAAATAAATTGTTTATTAATTTGCATTGAGTTTGGATTGAGAATTAATAAAGAAAAAATTTCATTCTTTAGTTTTTAACTTTTGTCCATTTTTTTGACAAAGTGGATTCAGAACATATTATTGAGAAAAAATAGTTTCTTAATAATGTGGAACGCCTTGAGTAACTTATGATCTAATGATCGGATTTTCCACGCATTGGGACTCAAACTTAATGGTTCGCGGGGATGACCTCAAACATGCTAATTAATTAGTGTAGGCGATATTTTAGTAGCCGCAATCTGGAAAATATGGTCCCGATAGTTTGATCAGGAGACATGTCGAAAGTTTGGACCCCTTAATACTAATTTTTCTTTTTGTGTATTTCGCCATATCTCGTGAATCATATCTTTTTAAGCAAATCGAAAACTTGTTGCGCAAAAATGTAAAATTAGTTTATCCGAAAATAATTCCACGAATAAAACAATTTTTAGTAATTATTTAGTATTATTATTTTTCATAAATTATTTTAAAGAATTTAATTTTATATGACAAAGTATAAAATTTGAACTAAATCGGTCGAAAGGCTTCTGAGAAATATAATTTTATCGATAAATTTTTTAAAATTCAATTTCTCAGGAATTATTCGACAGATTGCGTGCAAATTTTGCTATGTAAAATTACTTTCTTTGAAATGATTTAAAAATTTGTATACCTAACATTTTATCCCGAGCTCGAGATTGTTATTGTTTACATTTCTATGGATGGTGTTTTCAATAGAAATGTAAACAATAACAATCTCAAGCTCGGGACCTACTCTAGTTCCGGTTAAAAAGTTTGCAGCTGCTTACTACATGTTATTCTGATACAGTGGCGTAGCGAGAGATGGGCAACGGGGGGCATCATGCCCCGGGCGCTACTCACAAAGGGGCGCCAAATGGTCCGCAAAACAAAAAATTGCAGGATAATTTTTTTTATTATAATTGACTTCTGGAAAATATATTTTAAATTAGTGCCAGTGTAATATAATAAATGTTAATTCATAAATATTATTCATAATATTTAATTCATATTAAATATTAAATTAAATTCATATTCATATTAAATATATTTCAATATTTAATTCACGACCTTGTCATCGCGCTCTGCTTAGAATAAAAATGAAATGTTATTAAATATTAAATGTTATATATAAGTTTAATGTCAGCATAAATTATATTGTATATTTCACTATGTTACTTCCTTTCAAGTTCAAGGCATTCTTGGTAAGTAATAAATCAAATAAGATTACTTACTACATCTACTCGACGATTCTATTATTAAGTGAATAGAGTATGAAAAAATTTGTCAACAGAAAAATTTGTTGTTCTCATAATTGTCACCACAGATTCAAAATGAATTCATTCATCTTCTGGCATCTACTGTTCGAAATCAACTAATAAACGATATCAAAAGAAATAAATATTATGGACTTTTGTTTGATTCAACTCCTGATATCTCTCATCGAGAACAAATGTCCCAAGTTGCTAGGTATGTAAATGCTCATTTTATCAATAAAAAAGTTTCTATCAAAGAATCTTTTTTGAGTTTTATTGAAATACATGCTAAAGATGCAGCCTGGATCGAAAATACAATTTTAGAGAAATTAAATTACGATGAAATTTCATTAACTAACTGCAGATCACAATGTTACGATAATGCTGCCGTGATGGTAGGTGACACATCTGAAACGCGATGGAGCGCCAGAATACAAGCGGTTATCGTTATCATCTATGGGCTAGAGAATATAAAAGAACTAATAGAAAAATTAGCAGCGCACACTACCACTACAAGTGACAACAGAAGTGAAGCTACAATTCTGTTGCAAAATATACTAACCTTCAGTTTTATAACTTTAGTTCATTTCTGGTATGAAATCTTAAGAAGGATTGATCGTGTGCAGCTCAGATTACAAGATCCTAGAATGAATTTTAGAGAAGTGTTCCATGATCTTGAATCATTAGCGACTGAACTAGCCGAAATTTGAGACAAGCTCTGTAAAGAGGCAATAGAAAAAGCAGAGTCTCTTTGTAAAAAATGGGATATGGATACAATACGTGCCTGCCCTTATGAAAATTTAAGGTATATTTAAGGTATTTTTGAGGTATTAAGGTTGTTTTGAGGTATATTTGAGGTATATTTAAGGTTGCAGAGAAAACAGCAATAAAAATTATACTTCGTAAAGGTTGTAATTAAGGTGTACGAGGTTGATTTATATATACTTCAGCTTGTTTTGAGGTTGTTTAAAATTCACTTCAAATCAATCAGACTGATAAGGAGATTTTTAAGGTATACCAGGTTTATTTTCTTACACTTGTAACAAAAGAGGTATTTTTGAGGTATAAAAATTTTTACCTTATTTCAACTAACGATAAAAAGGTATTTATTGAGGTATATGAAGTCATTTTATTTACACCTAAGCTTATTTTGAGGTTGTTTTAAATTCACTTCAAATCATCCAGACTGATAAGATGATTTTTAAGGTATACGAGGTTGTTTCTCTTACACTTGTAACAAAAGAGGTATTTATGAGGTATAAAAAAATCAACCTTATTTCAACTAACGAGAGTGAGGTAATTACGAGGTATAAAAAATATATCTTTTTTCAACTAACGATATTGAGGTATTTATGAGGTATAAAAAAATATACCTTATTTCAACTAAAGAGAGTGAGGTATTTATTGAGGTGTTGAAGTCATTTTATTTATACCTAAGTTTGTTTTAAGGTTGCTTAAAGTACACTTCATATTAACTAACTCGCTTCCCAGAGTTCCATGCGAGCCGGCAAATGGCGTGTGTGTTGACAATCGAAAGTCTATTCGAAATTCGGTAAGTGTGCTTGACATTTATTAATTTAGTTTTATCACTTTTAATCAAATATGCTTCAATTTTGAAACTTAAATTTTATTATTTTTGTTTTAACGACGCGTCCTGATCTTAAATAATTTATGTTGGAGGATTTTCTTAGAGGCTATTGTTGTAGGCTTAGCAATAAGAAAGAATAACCGAAATATTTCTCGTCACTGTTTTGGGTAACATTACTGGTGAATCGTTACAGCAGGTTATGCACAGTATATTTTATTGTTTGTAGTTCAGTCAAATAGAACTATTCTTTTTATTTTGCTTAAATGTATATGTTTTAACGCAACAGTATGCACGCTGATTAATTGAGAAAAATGTTCACAATTTCTCTTATAAATAAATCATTGAAAATTGAAAGATTTTTAAAATAGCAATTTTGCTTTGAAATTCTACTATAGCTGTATGCTTATCGTTTGGATATTTGTTGCAAAGTTTATATTATTGCTTATATATATATATATATATTTACAGAGCTTATCCACAGTTCCCTGATATTACTGAGATGGCCTAGGCTGTAAATAGCACATGCGCGGCGGCGCAGAAGAAGAGACAAGCAAGCTACTGCTCAGCCTTCCCCTAGGATATAGTTCTGAATTTATACCTAAAAGAAAAAATAATCTCTCCTAATAAACTACAGAATTTATGTAATTGTTGATAACAATAGTTTGCTAGATATTTGATAATTGAAAACTAGTAACTGTACTAGCTCACTTCTTCATGTTTGATCACAAAACTGCTATTTTCACTACATGTTTTTTTCTCGCATTTTACCCACGTTAATTATTTACTAAGCAGATTGTTATTACTTATTAGAATATTGGGCAGAATGAAATTAAATCCGATTTCAAGTTTATATGACAATTTGTTTCAAGGTTATGAGCTTTTTCATGCAGCTGTTTATGGTTCACTACTTCAAAAATGTGCGAATTTCGGAAATCTTAAATATTTTAGAAATAAGTCAGTATAGTATGCAATTTTAATCCTAAATTGAATAAAATCAATTGCAAATAAAAACATTTATTGTTGAAAGTAATATGCATTATTTTGAGTTTCATCCTATGGGATGTGTATTTATATTTAAACAAGTGTTTGTAACAACTAACTATTAGTTTTATTCTGCTCGGTATTATAAGTTATATAGGAGATATTATACTCAACTTATTTTAAAAATATTATTTCAAATCATTCTCTCTTAGACATTTTCCTCCCATAAAATTACTCACAACTTTAAAATAAATGCTCCTTATCAGCTTGTAATTTGTTCTATTCGATTGAGTGTAAAAAAAAGAATAAAAAATGGTACATAACTTTAAAATTTTAATTTATTAAACGATTGTAGATTCTTGATTACATTGATTAAAAATTATTAAAATAACTATTTTTTAAGAAACTCTGATGTGATTGACAATAACATAAGTCCTTTTCAGAATCAGCGTCAAAAATTTAAAAAAAAGCTGCTAGTTTCATGAAGTCTGACAAAAAGTTGAAAAATATAGACTAGGTTTATTGAGTTTAAAGATTTTTAAAAAAGAAAGGGAAGGAAATCTAATTATTAAACTTACAAGTACCATAATGTTACAGATGTGTAGAAAAATAAAAAGTGTTAAAATTGCATAATAAGATTGGAATTATACAGGGTGTTTATAAAGTCCCGGACCCATTTTGATGTTTAATAACTCATAAAATAATAAAGATAGATTAAAATTAATAACATTAATGGTTAGATAGACTCAAAAAGTTTCATGACCCTTGTCAATGAACTTCCACGTGTGCCCCCTTCGTCGCACGGAGAATATCAAGTCGATAGTCAATTTCACGAGAGGTAGCTTTCTTTTTGACAGAAAAGACAATCTCATCAGTCGTATATTTAGACATGTTGGAAAACTTCGTATTTCCACAATTAGAAGAGCTTCAGCCACATGTCTTTTTGCAACAAAATGGTGCACCACCTCATTGGGGTATCATCGTTCGTAGATCTTTGAATGACCATTTTACAGGAAGATGGATTGGGCGAGGAGGTCCAATTCCTTGGCCACCCAGATCACCTGATATAACGCCGCTGGACTTTTTTCTTTGGGGATTTATAAAGGACAATGTTTACAGGAGGATCGTGTCGAACATTGATGGCCTAAAAGCCAGAACTATAACAGCAATAGCCTCTGTGGATGCCGACATGCTTGCCGCTACCTGGCGTGAAATTGACTATCGACTTGATATTCTCCGTGCGACGAAGGGGGCACACGTGGAAGTTCATTGACAAGGTTCATGAAAGTTTTTGAGTCTATCTAACTATTTACGTTATTAATTTTAATCTATCTTTATTATTTTATGAGTTATTAAACATCAAAATGGGTCCGAGACTTTATAAACACCCTGTATATTTGAATTTCTGTAAATGTTGTTAATGGTAATACTGTCTTCAGTGTAATTTATTTTGTGGCTGTGTTCATGACATGCTTTTTAGCTACGAGGATTGAATAGAAATGGCAGGAGATATTTATCTGAAAAGGAAAATTAATTTCATCCAGTTAATTTAAATGATAAAAAAAATACTTTCTAATATTTTAAGACCTGCAGCTATTATTGTAAATATGACTTTCTTACTAATTTATATTGTTTTTTCCTTTTAGGTTCCAATAATTACAAGTTTCAACATGTAGACGGAAACAGTATTTAAAATAATTTTGTTGGTTTGTAAAAAAAGTGAAATTTTAGTTTTAAATAAAAGTACTTTGAATTTCAGCTGACTAATTATTTAAATTTGTAGTTTTATAGCTTTAAAAATTCAAGCACCTTAGACAACTATCTTCTAAAAATACGAGTATGAATTCCCATAAATAATTTTTACTAACTGTAGAATTTGGACAAGTGTTATTTTAAGATGATTTAAATCAATCTATTAAAATTATAGAAGAATTATGCATTTGAAACTTTCTTTTATAGCTTAACAAAAGAAGCAATTACTGCCGAAGGTTTAATATTAAAAATTTCAGGTTGACAAATGATCTCTAGTGAAAAAAATGTAATGTACATTATTCTTCATATAATATATATAATATCTTTATATATATATATTATATTTTTTATATAGTGAGTCTAAAAATTAATAAACTAGGTGGTCCGTATAGCACCTCACCTTCGTAAGTGCTAAAAAAAAACATCTTTGGTTGATAAATTAATACTTCTAAAAATACAAAAATATATACTTGAGGTTACGAAATAATAACTTAAGGTAGAATATGGAACACATGGCGCTAATTAAAAATAACCTTTCCAATTGTTGAAAATACACTTCAGGTTGATTTATAACAACCAGAAGTGTAAAATGGCCCACCTTAGGTTGAAAAATATATACCTCTACAAGCATAAAATTAGATACCTGAGGTTAAAAAATAATTACCTGAAGTCGAACAAAATACACCTGAGGTTGATTTATAATAACCTGAAGTGTAAAATGACACACCTTAGGTTGTTGAATAAATACTTCCACAAGTGTAAAAAAATATACTTCAGGCTGAAACATATATACCTCTGGAGGTATATTTAAGGTATATTTGAGGTTGATTTTGAGGTATTCATTTGCACCCTTTTCAACCTTTACGACGTATTTAAACAACAACCTCCTTTATACCTTTAAAATATACCTCGTTTATACCTCATTTATACCTCGATTTTTTCATAAGGGTGGAGAATTGGCTATGGTGGTCTTTCCGCAGAAAGTGAAATTTCTCGCGTTATGAAAAGCACTCTTGATCGTCTCCAACAAGAAATGAGATAATAAATATTTACTTTTTAATTGTTTTAAAACTGCGTGTTTTTAAAACATTTCTTTATAAATATGTAAAATAAATAATAGGTATCTTTTGAACTAATTCTAGATGATCATATACATTTCAAAATCTAGTCTTCTTCTCTCTACTACATTTTGTGTCTCAAATTTATTGCCTAGCTTGAGTCTATGATTTTATTTATTTTACTCTATTTATTTATTAATTTATGAGTATATTTTGCATATAATATTATATGGTTTTTGAATGGGGGGCGCTAAAAGGGTATTGTGCCCCGGGCGCGAGTTAAGCTCGCTACGCCACTGTTCTGATAGGCGATGTTTTCAAACGGATAATTTTGTTTTCAATAAAAGAAATAAATTAGATAATTTCTGAGCTCAAATCTGCCGTCTTTCATAAGATATTAATGTTATTATGTAATTCTGGGGAGTTTGGAGTGAAAATGTGTTTTAGTTATTTTGTTATTTATTATTAAAAAAGGTGACATGGTTGCTAGATTTTGAATAACTCGCTTTTTTGGCAGTCTTGATTTGGCCTCTTTCCATTTGTTTATTACTGTTTGTTCGTGTTGCAAGCTGTGCACCATCTTACGTTAGTGTTAACACTTCTAGTATTGTAAACACAAGTATTGTTAGCATTTTAAACATAAGTAATAAGTAATCAAATACATTGTTTGCAAGAATCTCAAAACACAATGATGCCAAATGGCTTTAAAATACAACTGAAACAGTAACCCGGAAATTTAGGCAGTCCCGAGCTTGCAGCGTTCCCTAGTGTAGAAAACACCATCCATAGAACAAATGGGAAACATAAAATAAACTACATACCCAATCAGCTCAGCACCTGTTGCACGTGGTATATCCATTGATAATGCGCGATTTTTGTTTTAAAAAAATGTTATTTCGTTAAAAGAAATAGATGATTTTATTAATCTTGAGTAGAAATTTTGAATAGTAATAATTTTAAAGTAAAAATTTTAAAAGAATCTCCGATGAAGAAAGATATTGAAGGTTGCTTTTAAAATTCATTTAGTAGGTAACCAATCTGTGGAGTTAAGCTAACTCAATTATTAAGCAAGAAAGAAAGTTAACATTTAAATTTAACATCACAGTTTATTATAAAAAATAATAAATAAAGCAAAGATTAAGTTAGTTAAAAAAAAGGTTACATGATTCTAGGATAAAAATAAAGTTATGGATAGGTGATCGTGTAAAGCTAAGGGAGCTGGCGCTAGTGGTAAAATTGCTCTTTCAAGACTTCCGGGTTACTGCTTCCGATATATTTTTACGCCGCAGATTGAAAAAACGCGCCGTCATATTATCGCATCATATCTTTTGCAGTATTTCACATGTACCGAGTTCTTTCTTTCAGCCTTTAAACTTCAGCATTATCATATTAATATTATAATCATTAGAATATTTTCTAATTAGGCTGTCTTAAAAAGATATTTTTGGCGACATTTTATTCAAATGGAGCCAAATAAGGGAAAAAAATACAAAACATGGCAAACCTTAAGAATTATTCACAATGAGATATTAACTTTCCAAAATTTTTTTTGGCCTTACGACCTCTGAGAATCAATGTATTTCTGAAAGCTCTTATGAATTGGTGATCGCAACACTCGAATACGCCTTCTGGGGAGAGACCGGTTTCATGCCTTTAGCCCTTCTCCCTTCCCTCTCCTCCTCTTTTCAGTTGTATAGGAATGTACTACGATATTTTCCCTTTTCTTAATATTTTTCCTTTTTATTCAATAAAAATATTCTTTAAAATTCCCGTGATACTTTTCTTTAGAACTATGTTTAATGCAGTTTTCTGTTCCATATAGTTTTCCAACTTAAAAGATTTTAATCTATATCAAAATCAAGAGAGAAACTAACGTACTTCCTTCCTCTATGACTTTCCACACGCTAATGGGGAAAGCATGGGAAGTGTTGCCATAGGTAGAGAGTTCTGCTCGACGCCACCTGCAGCCCATTTCGATCGCCAATGGTACAATTATGTTTAGATTTGAACCCAAATTACAATAACAAAACTGCATAGAATATTAGGCTTGTTCACACATCGCCTCGTAGTCATAACATAAGCGGAGGGATACACTGGAAATTTTCTAAATTTCTTCCGGTTTAAGGACGCTTGTTATTGTTTAAATTAGACCACCCATCCATTAAAGATTGTCGAATAGAGTAGATTGTTGTTGTTGTGGTCACCCACCACAACACCAAGTGGTCACCCACCCGCACACTGACCGCAGCCAGTGATGCTTGACTTCGGTGATCTGCTGGGAACCGTGTCTTAACGATCAGTCCACTGCGGGACCGGTTACCTTTGAAATTAGGGCATTAGGATTTGATAACTTTAGCTATTACCCTTATGAAAATTTAAGGTATATTTAAGGTTGATTTGAGGTATTTTTGAGGTATTAAGGTTGTTTTGAGGTATATTTGAGGTATATTTAAGGTTGCAGAGAAAACAGAAATAAAAATTATACCTCGTAAAGGTTGTAATTAAGGTGTACGAGGTTGATTTATATATACTTCAGCTTGTTTTGAGGTTGTTTAAAATTCACTTCAAATCATCCAGACTGATAAGGTGATTTTTAAGGTATACCAGGTTTATTTTCTTACATTTGTAACAAAAGAGGTATTTTTGAGGTGTAAAATTTTTTACCTTATTTCAACTAAAAAGAGTGAGATATTTATTGAGGTATATGAAGTCATTTTATTTATACCTAAGCTTATTTTGTGGTTGTTTTAAATTCACTTCAAATCAACCAGACTGATAAGGTGATTTTTAAGGTATATCAAGTTGATTTTCTGATACTTGTAATAAAAGAGGTATTTTTGAGGTATAAAAAAATTGACCTTATTTCAACTAACGAGAGTGAGATATTTATTGAGGTATATGAAGTCCTTTTATTTATACCTAAGCTTATTTTGAGGTTGTTTAAAATTCACTTCATATCAACCAGAATCATGAGGCAGTTTTTAAGGTTCACCAGGTTGTTTTTTTTACACTTGTAACAAAAGAGGTATTTACGAGGTATAAAAAATATAATTTTCTTCAACTAAAGAGAGTGAGGTCTTTATTGAGATGTATGAAGTCATTTTATTTATACCTAAGGTTGTTTTAAGGTTGTTTAAAGTACACTTCATATCAACTAGCTCACTTCCCAGAGTTCCGTGCTAGCCGGCAAATGGCGTGTGTGTTTACAATCGAAAGTTTCTTTAAAATTCGGTAAGTGTGCTTGACATTTATTAATTTAGCTTTGTCACTTTTAATCAAATATGCCTCAGCTTTCAAACTTAAATTTCATTATTTTTGTTTTAAAGACGCGTCCTGATCTTACATTATTTAAGTCGGAGGATATTCTTTGAGGCTATTGTTGTAGGCTTAGCAATAAGACAGATCAATCTAAATATTTCTCGTCGCTGTTTAGGGTAACGTTACTGGTGAATCGTTACAGCAGGTTACGCACAGTATATTTTATTGTTTGTAATTTATTCAAATATAACTATTCTTTTTGTTTTGCTTAAATGTATATGTTTTAACGTAGCAGTATGCAAGCTGATTGAGTATAAGGTTCATAATTTCTCTTATAAATAAATCACTGAAAATTGAAAGTTAACAGTTTCTATATATTGCAGGTAATAAAACAAATAAACAATACTATTGTAAGGAACGAAATGCATATTTGTTGCCTTCAACAAAAATCTAACATACATATTTAACTAATAAAATAAACATATACAATAAAAATTGCAATCAGGGTAAATACATCACACAAAAATTTTAATATTTCTTCAAAAGTTGCATTTTCATAAAAATATATATTTACAAACATGAAGAAAAAAAACAATCCTGTTTTTCGAAGTAAATATTCATTTTTTTAAATTAATGTTTACTATTAACAGGTGATTCTAAGGTAGGAAACAAGTTTACCATATCAAATCAACAAATTTCATTAAAAAATATATGAGAATTCCTAATAAAATCTGAATTTTTTTTTTTAATAAAAATATATGTAATATGAGATAAGATTCAAGCTAATTTTAGTGAACTAATTTTTTAACCCCCCTCACAAATTAATAAAGCAAACTTCATAAATTTTCATAATCTGAAAAATATTTTGTTTTTAAACTCCAGAAATGATGAGAAATTGGAAATTCTAACATTATCGCAGAGAAAGAAAAGAATTTTTTTTATTTTTAAATGTGCAGAGTAAATAAAAATATAACGCTAATAAATAAAGAATTTTGAAAATTAAATTCTAATAACATTAAATTATGTAAGGATCACAGAAAACTATAATATCAATGAAAAAAAATCAGAACCGAATAATTTCGGTAATAATAAGTGATTGATATTAGCAGCGATTACATTATATATAAGCGGGGATTACTGAACTTACATATACATTGCCTCTAGAGAGAAAAAAGTTATTCTAATTCTAGATTGTTCACCACATTAGCAAAATAAATTTTTCCAGTGTCATCGCACTGGATGGAAATACAAACAGAAGATATATTTGTCACAGGAATTAAGTTAAAGTTGCCAGAATTAGTTACTTGTGTAATATGGCTTAGTTCAACATTAAAATTAAGATTAAGAGAACGCATCTTTTCACCAGAAATCATTTCTTCAATAACACCATAATAATTCCAGCAACAGCATATTGAATTCTGACAAGTACAAGTTACTAAAATTTTTACGAAGAAATTAATGCAGCCTAGTTTAAGTTTACTTGCCCTTTTATACATAAGCTTGGTTTAGTTGAGTATCTTAAAAGTATTTGTATGTGTATCACCTATTAAATAATATCTGAAGTTAGTTAGCAAAAAGGCAACTATAGGTAAAGGAAAACTGGCATCCACTTAAAAAATTCTCATGCAAAATTCAAACTTTTTGTCCGTTTAGTCCACTAAGGCAACGCCCCGCTCTTCCGTGCCACAGGTCCTGGGTTCGATCCTTGGGCCGGGCAAGGTTGACTCAGCCTTTCATCCCTTCAGTGGGTCGATAAATGAGTACCAAGCATGCTTGGGAACTAAACACTGGGGGTTCCGCGTTCGGCTGACCACCTAACCGGAACATCTGCTCCTGCATCCCAGAGCCCAAGGTCAAGAAAACTGAAATGGGCACAGTAGACCTTGGCCCTCTATGGGCTGTCGCGCCACTGTGTTTAGTTTTATTTTAGTTTTTAGTCCGCTAAGGCAAAATCTTGAATATTATTCTAGATCAACATGATGCAGTTTAATATTTTGGAATGATTTTCAATTTATTTTTAATAAGACTCGTGAAGACTCGTAAAGAGACTAAAAGAACATGAAAACTTTTCGTATAAATAGTGTGCTCTAATAAAATAGTTTTTATCTTTAATCCACAAAGAATATTGTATAAAACAAATTTACTGAGACAGCTATTCCAAAAAAATAATTTTATTATTTCAATTAAATATTAAAATCATTTTGGTGAACCTATACTTAATCTGCTTATATTGTAGTTAAAAAAGTTTAAAAGTATTATTGACTCTGGATTTTTGTTGTCAACATTAGTAACTTATCAAAGTTATATAAATATATATTTCAATTTCCTTCAATTTCTTAAAAAAAAATCTCATCTGAAAATTTCCAAATGAAACTTGCTATGCAACTTTTATATAACTTGATTTTACTCAACTTGAACATGCAACTTTTACAGAGCTGCTCCGTAAATGGCATCCAGAATTTCAAGGTTTGAATAAGGCTGTCAATAATACGTGCTCTGCAGCTAGGAGGAAGTGGAGACTAGTAACTGGAGAGCCTTCCCCTGGGAGTAACTCTAAATATACACCAAAAAGAAAAAATACAAGTAAATTATTCTCCTTTGATTCAATGAAATCTTTTCAACTAAAAATTTACTGATAAAGTTTGCATGATCTTTGATTTTTGAAAACATTATTTTATAGCATTATCTTAAATTATTCCCTCAGGCAAGTAAACATATAAACTTAATGTTGCTTTTATTTCGATGGGGCATGAAAAACACAAAACATTGATGTTCTACATTCTTTTATTAAAAGATGATTGATTCTTGATCACATTAAATAAAAGGTTGAAAATGACCTTTTGTTTTTAAAAACCTTACGTGATAGACAATTATTTTCGGAATCAGCAGCATTGAGAATTGGTTTTAGTACAATTTCTTTTGCGAAATTGGACTAAAAATTTAAACAAGCAGGCCAGTGTAATTGAATTTATTCAAAATTTGCTGAGAAAAAAATTTAAATATCAGCATAACAATCCATAATTAAAAATGGTCGGTTGAATTATTGGAAAATTAAGAATTTCAATAAGCGTGTTATTTCTACAGCAGTTTTTATATGCATCTTATAGAAAAATTAGCTTTTTTAAGTGATATGTTTAAACAGTCAAAATAAAGAATTGAAATATACTGGGAGGAGAGTTTTGCAGGTCATTATTATTATTCATCTGCTGTTACTAAAGAAACCATTTATTTATTCAAAATTGAATAGAAATAATAATAAAAGGTGATTTATGCAACGAAATAAGCTTTAAAATATTATTCTAATCTTTTAAAATTTGTCATTATCAATGTAAATATGACTCTCGCTAATTCAAATTTTTTATTTATAGGTTCCAATGCTCCAAATAACGTAAGCACAGCAAACTTGCAGAAGAAGCAGAGTAATTGTCAAGAATTTTGATTTCTTGAACGAAAAATTAATTTTTTTTTGTTAATAAAAGTTTTTATTTGTAAGCTGGCTAAATTATTTAAATTTGCTGTTATTTCGCTTTTACAAAAAATTAGCGCCTTTAACATCTGTTCTATATAAATGAGTTCCCACATTTTTCTGAAACAAATGTATCCTCTTTTCACGATAGTTTAATTGAAATTATTAAAATTACAGAAACATTTGAAATGTTCTTTTAAGGTTTATGAGTCAGCATACTTAACATTATTCAACTCTACATGTTAATTCAAGATTAATAAATTTTATGAACTATTTAATTGCAAATTAGCACAAGGTTCACAAACTATAAATTAAAGGCGTTAAGTGAAAATTCCTATTTTGAATTGTGTGAGGAAGAATACATTCCAATGGGTTGTATTTCAAAATTAAAGGAAGATATATTCTTTGCATTGCATTTTACTTTTCTTCACACAATACATGGAAATCAGTCGAAAATTCTTTCGAAAGAAAGATTCATCCGTATTCCGCCTATGTGTTTAGAAAATAGTTTCTTAGCATCAGGATTAGCAGTGAAAATTAAGACAGACCGTAAAAAGTTAATAAGTAATTACCACCTAATGTGTAACATTAAAAACTCCATCAGAGTGATAAATAACTCTACAAGTGAAAAGATATATATTTTAGGTTAAAAATTAGCAGTCTAAGGAGAAACATTTTAATTATATTTAATTACCAGCATTAGCATAAAAAAATATAACCTGAAGGGAAAAATGGCATATTTTAGTTTGATTAAAAAAATTTCCTTTACAAGCATAAAAACTTATATTTGAGGTGAAAAATAATACACCTTACGTTAGTAAAAAATCACCTTTCCAACTATCAAAAATTACACCTGAGGTAGATTTGAAATAACCTGAAGAGTAAAATGACATGCCTCAGGTTGAAAAATATATACCTCTACAAGCATAAAATTAGATACCTGAGGTTGAAAAATAATTACCTGAGGTCGAACAACATACACCTGAGGTTGATTTATAATAACCTGAAGTGTAAAATGACACACCTTAGGTTGTTGAATAAATACTTCCAAAAGTGTAAAAAAATATATTTCAAGCTGATAAGTAATAACCTAAGGTCGAACAAAATACACCTGAGGTTGATTTGAAATAACCTGAAGTGTAAAATGACACACCATACGTTGAAAAATATATATCTCTACAAGCATAAAATTAGATACCTGAGGTTGAAAAATAATTACCTGAAGTGGAACAAAATACACCTGAGGTTGATTTATAATAACCTGAAGTGTAAAATGACACACTTTAGGTTGTTGAATAAATACTTCCACAAGTGTAAATAAATATACTTCAAGCTGATAAGTAATAACCTAAGGTTGAAAATGAAACACTTTAAAGTAGTAAATATCTACCTCTCCCAAGATGTAAAATTAAACACCTCAAGTTGAAACATATATACCTCTGGAGGTATATATTAAGGTATATTTGAGGTTGGTTTTGAGGTATTCATTTGCACCCTTTTCAACCTCAACGACGTCTTTAAATAACAACCTCCTTTATACCTTTAAAATATACTTTGTTTATACCTCATTTATACCTCGATTTTTTCATAAGGGTAGGCTGTTTAAGTTTTTGGAGGCATCTACTGCCTGTTTCAATAGGCTGGACAGATTCATTTCTTGCTGAGCACATCCACACTGGACGGGAGAAATAAATACGATTGGTTGACTAGCCAGCGGTAGCAAGTTATGAGAAGAGTTCAGTCTTGTGTTGCCAGTTGCAAAAAGCTAGTAAGTTTCTTCCATCGCCATCTGGCGAAAGGAATGATACACAAGGAAAGTTTCTTGTATCGCCATCTGGCGAGAAGCACGGTACACCACAATTTCAAAACTTTTCTACAATTTTCATAAACGAATTTTATAATTGGGTGCAAAAATTTTTCAAATCCCTTTCAAAAAGTTATTGAGACATGTCGAAATACGTAAAAAAAAAAAAAATTAACATTAAGGAGTCTAAACTTTCGACTGCTCTCCTGATCGTCGAAACAAAGTATGCTTATTCAGAGAATGTACGCTTTTATGTTTTCAAATCCTATCATTAGATCAAAAGTTATATAGTGTTTTTTCCCCTTTCTTTTATTCGCACTGTACTAGTACTACTAGGCAGGCCAGTCCCTAACCGATTCGAGAGGGGGGGGGTGTAGAAGTTTATTTTGCCGACTGTCATTTTTAATACGTATATATATATATATATATATATATATATATATATATATATATATATGTATACACTGAGTGGCCAAATTATTATGACCACCCCTTCAGTACACTGTTGGGCCACCTTTTGCCCGTATTACTGCCTAAATTCGTCTGGGCATGGATTCTATCAGATGTTGGTAGGTGGTAGAAGGTATGCCAGACCATGTTCGCTGAACTGCACTTGCCAATTCCTGCAAATTTGATGGTACTGAATCCATCTGTCTGAGCGCCCGTTCAATTTCATCCCACAAATTCTCAATTGGATTGAGATCTGGGGATTGTGCTAGCCAACGCAGCAAGTTAAATTCTCCGTCATGCTCTTCGAACCATCTGAGGACAATGCCAGCTTTATGACAAGGAGCGTTGTCCTGCTGGAAGTATCCATCCCCGTCAGAGTACACCATTGACATAAACGGATGCACTTGATCTGCGATGATACTTAAATACCCTTGGGCATTAAGGCGTTGTGGTACAGGAATTAAAGAACGCATACAATACCAGGAGAACATTCCCCATACCATACTGTCCACCACCAGCTTGAAGTGTCGTGGCAATGCAGTTGGGGTCCATGCTTTCGTGCTGTTTTCTCCATATTCTCATCCTGCCATCTGCGCGATGCATTTGAAATTGTGATTCATCGGACCACATGACCCTCTTCCTGTCATCTACTGTCCAATGTTTGTGCTCCTTTGCAAATTGTAGACGTCTGCGCTTATTTAAAGCAGACAGTAGAGGCTTACGAACAGGTCGTCTGCTGCCATACCCTATACGGCGCAATGTGCGTCGAACAGTCCATTCAGAGACGTTCACAGTTGCTCCTTGATTAAGATCACTTGCAATTTGTCGCACTGTTGCTCTCCTGTTGCGCGGCACAACCCTGGCCGACCATCTCTCTGATCGAGCATTCAGTACCCTGTGACGACCACAAGTCTGACGTTGAGACCCGGTTTTTTAATTGATTGTCCATTCTTTGTACACATTAACAACTGCTGCTCTAGAACACTTCACAAGTGCACCTGTTTTAATGATACTCGTTCCGACACGTCTCACACCCACAATCCTTCCACGTTGAAATTCAGTTAAATCCCTTTTCTTTCCCATATCTGCCCAAGCAACACAGTATAACTGATGACTCACTTGTCCAGCATTCCCGTGTTAGAGTTATCTTACCCTCTAGCGGCAGCGCTGTGACGCAATAACTCATTTGCATAAATCTCTGAGGTGGTCATAATAATTTGGCCACTCAGTGTATATATATATATATATATATATATATATATATACAATTTGTATATGGCTAAAGCTTGATAATCATAGTAGGTAAAACAAATCAAATAAAAGAATTCAAATGCGCCACAAAACTTGAGCTTCCAAAGTTTATTTTGAAATCATTTCGACTAGTTATAAACATAATGCTATTCATCGAAATAATTTTTACAGCACTTAAAAATGCAACCGCCATGGGTGAAAAATGTGGTATTATTGATAACTAAATAGTACCAGCAACTATTCAAAATAATGCAAAGAAAATATTCTTTTTACTTTTCTATAAATTTTAATTATTAAAATGGTAACAAAATATTAAAGAAAAAAAACTATTTTTAAATAAACTGAAACTTATTCAATTAAAATAAGTTTTCAGTAATATTAAGCAATAATTATTTGTGGAAATAATTTTAAAAATAAAGTTGTAAATTTAAATGTTTTTAAACGCAACTTTGAAATACTTTTTATTTTATATTTAAATATTTTTTGAAAAATCACTTGGTAATTAAAATATATCTTTCGTTTCATTTAAACGCTGTTACCATAAGCTAATTACAGCAACTGTTTGAAGATGAGAAAGTCAGTCCTAATCAGCAAATGCAGACTTTTATAAGATATTGATTCAAAACAAAATTCATTCAAATGTAAATTGACCTTTCATTTTTAAAAAATAAGAAAAAAAATGTAGAAAAATATTTGCCATTTAAATTATAAATGAAGAAATTCACGTAAAAATGATAAAAAATTAAGATATTAGTAAAATTACGTTATATTTGAATTTACTTCGTTGTTTTAAAAGCAAAAAATATTCTGCCAACTTATCACGCTTAATATTGCCAACAATATCTTTTTCTGCTTTGAGTAAAAGCAGTGAATTTAGGCGTTCAGTGGCCATTGTTGTTCGAAGATAGTTTTTAATCAATTTCATCTTGCTGAAAATTCTTTCATTTGTCGCAACTGTCATTGGTGCAGTTAACGCTAATAAATTTAACAATAAAAACTTACGAAAGCATTTATGCTAAAATGTATGATTCGGCATTTTTAATACGAACTGTGAATTGAATTTTTACATAATTACAAAATTATTAAGTTTTTTTTTACTAATAATTAACTTAAAGGAAAAACTGTTAACTTTAGTCAAAAAGATAATGTAGAAACATTAAATAATTAAATACATAAGAAATACGTCAAATCTGCTCAAAGGAATACCATCGGCTCCAGCCAAATCTATGCAATTAAGCGGGTTATTCGATCAAAAGGGGAGTGCAATATTCAATCCAAAATTCTGAATTTTTACGAAATTTTACTTTTTAATGGTATTTAATGCATAGTATAGCATTTTGATTAAATAAGCTCAGTTTTAAGATCAATAAACAATTATAATTAAAACTGTATGCGTTAGTATCATAAAATATAAATGTCCTTTAAAATTACATAAAAATAAATCAATATTAGTAAAAACTATAATGTAGGTATTAAAAAATTAATTGATCCCTTCCGAAAAAATCTATAATTGAAGACTGTTTTTTATACCCGTTGAATTTATCAAAATTAGATATTCCCTTTTAGTTTCTACTAAAAATTTCTTGACTTGCGTGTATTCCTTTCAAACACATTCAGAATTTTTTTTACTTATTTATTTTTTTTAATCTTCGAAACTTGAGAAATTTTAATTAATGCTCTATTTAAATTAATGCGCTATTTTAGTTAAGGGTTTTCTGAAATTCATTACTTCTAAGATTCATTGTTTTGCTTTTTTCCGATTAATTTAAATCATTCCTTTTCGCTGTCAACTTGCACCCAACTCAAAGTCATTAACTGGGTTTAGCAATTATTCTATTTAAGAGAAAGACTCTCTGTACACTAGTGTGTTAGGTTTTTGAAACTTTTTCTTATCAAAGTTAATAGTGCATCAACAGGGGATCACAAGACAAATCACTCTATCCCTTTTTTACATTCTAAATGATGTGTGTGAAGTAAGTCAAAGAAGGATAAAAACCCCTTCGTTTACTTCAATGTATAAAACTGGCAGCAAGATTTGATTAATTTTTCAACTTTACCCCAAACACCTACTAATGAATAAGAAATCCCTATTGAAGTGACCACCTATTGTATCTTTATCTGAACTGAAAAAGGGAAATTCCATTTTAGCTGGCGAAACATTTTTCAAAAATAAACAATATTTTTTTCATTTCAGTACCACTTCTTTATGCAATTAGGCGGGGGCAAAAAACAGCAAATAACCGTTTAAACGGGGAAGTTTAATATTAGTTTCTTCTAAAATGATTTGGTTCCATTAAATTTTATTCGTATAAGCGGGTAATTCGATTATGCGATTAAGTGGGGACGACAGTACAAAATAACTAAAAAAAATTATTTATCAGAAAAAAAAAAACTGAATTTTCTATTTTTAAACACGTTACATTTTCAATAAAATTAGCATTAGTACATTTTTCTTCATAAAGGATTGCAGTTTGGATTTATAAAAACAAAGCCTGCGAAGAAATATAGAATTTGAAATTTCAATTAAATAAGATCTATGAAAAATAATTTCAGCTGAAAAATCCGAAAAAGAAAAAAAAAAAAAATACTATTTCCAGCACAAAATAAAAGCTTAGTAAAAAGTAAAAAACGGAAAAAGAATTCCAATCTTCAGAATTCAAATGTGATTTATCTTTTTCTATCCCTAGCTCCTACTAATGAATATAATTAACATAGCATTTTTAATTGCTCTTTTTTCTTTCTTTTAATTATTTTACTGCACAAAAAAGATTAAAAAAATAATTTTATCTGCTTCATGAAAATCAATTTTTACCCGAAATAATTTAATTGGAAAGTAATAACACATTTAATGTAATTTAATTAAACTTAATATTTAAACAATAAAACTGCAAATAATAAATATATATTCATAAAAAAATTATACTTACATTCAAAACTTAGACTGCGGTAGATAGGATGATCGTTGGCATGTGAGCGGATTTTCTATTTTATTCAATAATAATATGAATTTATAAAATACGCTTTGAGTAACTAAGTATCCTTACATGACAGTTAAAGACAGGTCAGTGAAGTAATTGGTACCACAGCTGCCTGTGCTTTGAGCCCCTTCCCTCCCCTTCTTAACCACATGGACAAAGATATTGTCTTTATTCTCAGAAAGAGTAAAGAGAAAACATGAGAAAATATAGCTTAGGGCATTTCTAACTAACCACTTTTAAAAGACCCTCGATTTTTCAAGTTGGCAGAAATATCCGGGGTTTTGTCTGCTGCTTCACAAGATCAAGTCGCAGCACCATCCTTTTTTGCGTCTTTTCATAGTGCCCGTAGCGGCTTGATCAAACAGAATTGCCACTTCTCCGTGAATATTCGCAATTATCGATTTTCACCATATTTTTATTGAAATAATTAATGAATCCAAAATTACAACCTTTAACACTTTGAACTCGGCAACCATTCTCAAATTGTGTGAAATGATCGAAGTGTTGATTCGATTGAGTGTAACTCAATTTAATGTTTCAGAATTCTTAGGATTCTTGAAAAAAAATATTAAAAGCAAAAAACAATATTTTATTTTCAAAACAGAAACTTTTATAAAGGTGAATTGAGGATCACATATATGTTAACTATTTTCCATAGAGAATATCAAATTTTGTTGTCATGATTAATTGTTCTAAAGATATGAATTAGTCCCTGAACACTTTATTTTAGGTTAAAAAATTTTGAACTCAAGTAATAATCCAATCATCATAGAATTTTAAAAGTTATGAACTGAATGGTAGTTAACAAATTAAATGTTTTTCTTTTCTTTTTTGGAGTTAGGAGTCCTTTGGAGTTAGTAAAATTCTTCATAATAGAAAAATAGCGTTTACTAATTGAAAATAAATTATTTAATAATTTGTGTTATTTAAACAGAATTTAACAATTTAAATAAGATATTTTGAATAATAAAGTATCCTATTTAATAGGTACTCTTATTTGTAATTTTTTCCCTATATTTTGAAAGAAAAAAAATAGGTTGCATCACCGGCACGATTATTTCATATAAAATTTATAATTCTTTAAAAAAAATCATTAAAAATTAAGGTCACTACAAAATTTTTTTAAATTTAAGAATGTGTCGTTGAAATAATAATACAAGAGAAATGGTTTTCGAGATTTTGGCATGTAATGTCGGTCATCTTGCTTTGAATTATCATAAATGGTTACTCTTGGAGGAGAAAAAAAAAACTAAATTTAAAAACACATTTCACAACAAGATTTGCCGAGTCGGGTCTGGGATCCCGAAGCGAAATTTAGATAACATTGAAATCCGTTTAAATCTCATCAGCGACGAAATATCCGACAATGAAAGAATTTCGGCAAAGTCGGGATTTTGGCCTGAATTATCAATCATCTTGCTTTGAATTATCTTAAATGGTTACTCTTGGAGGAGAAAAAAAAAAACTAAATTTAAAAACACATTTCGCAACAAGATTTGCCGAGTCGGGTCAGGGATCCCGAAACGAAATTCAAATAACATTGAAAGCCGTTTAAATCTCATCACCGATGAAATATCCGATAAGGAAAGATTTTCTGCAAAGTCGGGATTTTGGCCTGAATTATCGATCATCTTGCTTTGAATTACCATAAATGGTTACTCTTGGAGGAGGGAAAAAAAACTAAATTTAAAAACACATTTCACAACAAGATTTGCCGAGTGGGATTGGCGATCGAAATGGGCTGCAGGTGGCGTAGAGCAGAACTCTTTTCCTATGGCAACACTTCACATGCTTTCCCCATTAGCGTGTGGAAAGTCATAGAGGAAGGAAGTACGTTAGTTTCTCTCTTGATTTTCATATAGATTAAAATCTTTTAACTTGAAAAACTATATGGAACTGAAAACTACATTAAACATAGTTCTAAAGAAAAGTATCGCGGAAATTTTTAAAAATATTTTTATTAAGTAAAAAGGAAAAATATTAAGAAAAGGGAAAATATCGTAGTACATTCCTATATAACTGAAAAGAGGAGGAGAGGGAAGGGAGAAGGGCTAAAGGCATGAAACCGGTCTCTCCCCAGATGGCGTATTCGAGTGTTGCGATCGCGAATCCCGAAACGAAATTTAGATAACATTGAAATCCTATCACCGATGAAATATCCGACAATGAAAGAATTTCGGCAAAGTCGGGATTTTGGCTTGTAAAAGAAAAAAAAAAAAAAAAAATGCCGACTCAACCTGAATTTGCCGACTAGATGATATCGCTGGGGGGGGGGGGGGTGAGACACCCCTCTCACCCCCCGTTGGGGACGGGCCTGCTACTAGGCCATTTGAAGTGTATGGATGGTTGACTGAATATAAACAATAACAAGCTTCCTAAAACCAGGGCCTGATTATCGCCTAGGCCCAATAGGCACGGGTTTAGGGCCCACACTTTCTGGGGGACGTCAAAAACTAGTAAACAGTTCACACTATTACTTTTCAAAAAAAAAAAAAAAATTACTGAAAGAAACAGTTTTTCTAACTTTTTTAGAATGTTTCTCTTGAATAGATTCAATAGATTCTTTTTATTGTTAGGACTTCTCTTCAGAAATTTAATTTCAAAATATTTTGTTAGGGGATCCGGAAAATTTTGTGGGCCTTGGGCCTGAATTAGTCTTGATCGGTCCCTGCCTAAAACAGGAAGATATTTAAAAACTTCCGGTGTATCCTTCCGCTTATGTTATGCTTAGGAGGCGATGTGTGAACAGGCTTAATATTCTAGGAAGTTTAATTATAGTGATTTGTGTTTAATGTACGCGTAATTTTACCATTCCTAAGAGTTTCCTGTAAGTTATAAATTTTAACAGGTCGTGAGCCTGAAACAAATTTAACGAAATTAATATCACGTAATAAATTAAGTGAAAGGGTTAGCCATGCTATGAGTGTTATCCCTTGCTGATGTAGTTCATATACGACGTACTAGAGCTGCACAATGGGCTATTAGCGACGATCTTGGAAACATCCCTGAGGATGATCCGAAGACATACCATCACAATTTTGATCCTCTGCAGAGGGGATGGCACCCCCGCTCAGGGCCGTCTTAATAGCATGCAAGGCCACCGGGCACAAAAATATTTTAGACCCCTATAACATATAATAATGTTTAAAAACGACCTAAAAAAACTTCAGATGTCTAAAATAAATCATTTTTAAGATATGATGCAATAATTTTAACAAACTTAAACATATTTTGATAACCCCAAAACTAAAAAAATGCATTTTTAAACTATGTATAATTTGAAAAAAAATTGAGATGCTACCCAGTTGTAATCCTCAAATAATAAAGTAATTTTCAAAATCATGAAAGTTACTTAAAATAATTAAATTAAATAAACATAAGGGTATAACAAATTAAAATGGTATGAATTATTTTTTCAAACTAAACAGTTATTTAAACATCTTTAAATGCCCAAGTACCTCAAGTTTTCATTGGAACGTTGAAAAATAGATTTCGGGTTGCCTTT
The DNA here is from genome assembly GCF_982258835.1 of Parasteatoda tepidariorum. Lineage (NCBI taxonomy): Eukaryota > Metazoa > Arthropoda > Arachnida > Araneae > Theridiidae > Parasteatoda > Parasteatoda tepidariorum. Next base: position 6,641,856 of record NC_141766.1, read on the forward strand.
TTTAAGTTTTCTTGTTGACAAATTATTCAAATTATTGGTGTTCGCATGATAATCTATCACTATTTGTAGAAAAAATGTGCACTTTATATAATAGAACATATTTATTTTAAAAAATATATAAGGCAACGTTGTTTATTCTTAGCTTTTTTAAACGCAATATATAAAAAGTAAGATTCTCAAGGGCCCCTTGAGTGCCTGGGGCCCCCGGGCACTGCCCAGGTGTGCCCATGTGTAAAGACGGTACTGCCCCCGCTTCGGTAGTTCAACGACCTGCACGCGAAGGGGAGAACTTTACGGTAGAACAGTTCAACGAGGAACAATACCACACACTGACGGCAGCCAGTGATGCTTGACTTCGGTGTTCTGCTGGGAATCGTTCACGATCAGTCCACTGCCGGACTATCCCCTATTTTGGCTATATTTGTGTAAAATAGCGCAGTTTAATGTCTGGACTTTACAGGCAGCAACTCCTACATGGTCTCTTTTAGCTTTCCGACAAAGTTTACGGGATCTGCTGTACCAGTAGACGGACATAAAAATTCTCCAGGCAGTCGTATCGGAGTTCCATAAACCATTTCCGTTGTCGTTGCTTGCCCGTGAAAACTTGAAACGTACCAGCATTTCTCCGTAATCCGTCAACTAGTAGAATTTCTCAAATGCAGTTTGCAGAAACAGAAATATACGCATTTGTTCACAGGTCACTAATTGTATAAGTTTCGGTGATGGGAATGTAAGACGTCAAATGAAACAATATGGCAATGAAACATCCTATTTAATAGTAAAAGATAACAAACCATCAAGAAACTGACAAACTCCAATTAACAAGTTATTCGTTAAAAAAACATTTAAAAGTTATTATTAAAAGAACAAATAAAACTTAAACTTTCGATTGTAAATATCTCATACTGCAGGTGGGCGTCACCGGGTAGAAACAGAATATCGGGTACGAAGTCTCGGTCGCTGCACAACAACCCAAACTGTCATCTCCTTAAGTACTGGACATCAACCTCTTTACTCCCTGCCTTGGCCGCCGGTTGTGCTCCTCCGCCGGTATTCATCCACGCAGGAACTATTCCGGTTCGTCCTCCTACCTTCGGTCTTCGATTCAATCCTCGATCCTTCTACCTCGGCTTTTCATGCTATCTCAGCTGTCGCAACCAACAGCCTCTACAGAGACTATACATAAGTTAATAGAACAAGTAGTTCAAAAGGTGCAACAGTTTTTATGAATAAACAGTACTTCTCTTAACACGACTTATACCTACAATGAAAATTGATATCCAGGAACTATCTGAACACGTAATGCTAAACATGTAACACCGTGCTAAATTATACGTGACCAATCCCAAGACGATCGGACTAATAGTTTAAAAGTTTTAAGCGTTTTACGTACAAAAAGTATAAGTTTATACTTGTACTTATTTACATATCTTATATTGCTATAAAGACAAGTGAGGTATTGTTTCCGATATATTTTTTTGTTAAATCGAATAAGATCAAAACCGAATTAAAAGGGCATATATTTCAAAAGTTGAAATGATTTTTCGATATATACAAATTGAGTGGCACTTATTATGAAAAAAAATCTTGTAACTTCAAAACTATTTATATCAATTCCTATTTTATCTCATTCAATTCTGTAAAAACAATTTCCTCGGGAAATGTACCTTAAATGCTCAGATAGTCCTTAAATAGCAAAGTAAAAGGTGTCAACCATGACAAATATACTTCTTTTTACGCATAAAACGGCTTACAACTTTTAAACTATTCGTCTTATTAACTCGTGTATAGACTCATTCGACCCAGCTTAAAATAACAAAGAAAACAATGCCTCACTTATTTAGTTAGCAATAACAGATGCACAATTACGCACACTTACGAATTTGTACAGGAAACTCTTATAGTTTCTAAACTTTTATACCCATCTATCGTCTCGGAATTAGTACCATTCAATTTAGCGCAAAAAATACATCAGTGAAAATGCCTCAATTGTTTGGTTAAAATGCATATATGAAAAATGGGGCTAAGGGTAATCAAACTCGAGACTTCTGAAAATATAAAAATCATCGACAAATGAATGGCGTATGAAATCTAAGCTGCAATCTGCATGAATTGTAGGCAAGTACTACTTGTCATTTGTTAAACATATTTTATACATAAAATAATATTTTTCTAACACTTTTGGGAAGAGAAATGTTAAATTGTACAAAATCCATTGAATACACATCACTTCTCCTTAATTATTGCTTCCTAAAACAAACTTCCTTCTCTTAACCTGACACTATTGTTTTGCCCCTTAGAAATATACAGGAAACTTGTAAGAAATGGTAGAGAAGCATTTCAGAAGTCTCTGTGGCGGTTGGGGACATCACAAGAGTGTTCAGGATGAATTAGTTTAAAACTGATTCCAATTCTTCAAACCTTACTACAATACAAGTTTGCTTAAATTCCACAGAAGAAGGAATTTTAACTGCATCGCTTTTTTTAATATTGTAACAAAAGTGTTATTGTGAAAAAAATAATATTGTTACACGTCACATCCGCCAGAGTACTCATTTACCAAATGACCTTTCACTACACCTGAGAAACCCTCTTTCTATAACAAGACTAGCAAAACAAAGTTTCTGGAAATTTATTGTGGAGCTCCTTAGAGTTCCAGCCAGAGCCTGTGTTTTCTGAAAAGTAAAGAGGAGAAAACAGAATGCGAAACTTTGACAAGAAATATTCTTTGGAAGAAGAGAAGAATAAAATTAGAATTCCTACAAGGAACTAACAATTTTACCAGTGAAATGTAGTATTAAAGAATTTCCTTAAATTGCAAAATAAATAAATCATATGCAAAACACACAAAAAAAATTATGAAAACAAATTAAAAAACTGTCTTTATTTAATGGAATAAAAAATGCTGTTTTTTCAAGAGGGGTTATAAACCTCTCTGGATGCTTCAATGAGAACATATAACAAACTATTATGACAAATAAATTAGTTTTGAGTGTAAAAAGCTTAAATATGACACAGATATGAATTTTATGTTAGTTTGATTTCTAACACTGACCAATGTCTGAGGAAAGAGTTAAATTAATATATTGCACAAGTAAAACATAATTGATGTAAATAAATATTTAGAGATAATTTAGAGTAGAAAAAATATAATTTCACGGGCAATATATAATATTTAATATGTGTGATATTAAATGAACACTCAAGTGAGAATCTTGAGTTTGAGTCACATGCAGCATACATATTTTTCTCAAACCTCCCCAGGGCCTTTAAAAATTACATCTAATAAACACTTAATGATCAGAAAATGTTTTTATTATGTGAAAATTTACCACTACAAACACTGAAAACTTGATTGAGCTTGCACAGGTAGTGTTTAAACAAGTATAACAAAAATGCTTTTTCTTATTCTTCAAATGGTCAGAGACAATTGCGCAGCCACGAATCCATAAACCAACTCCTCCAACCCCGAACCAAACCAGTTTGAGAGCACTGAGATTACTTTTTAGATAAGGCCGATAAAAAACACATAATTCTTTAAACTGATATACAAATGATCACTATTAAATTTTTGACTTTGATTTAGAATGAAAGCAAATGTTCAAAAACAACAAAATAAAAATTGGTGTTTGAAATGGGCTTCTATGGTCATCTCATTTTAAAAAGGCTATAATTTGATAAAAAAATTATAAAACATAATTAAATTCATGATAAAATATTATGTAAAATACATGTAATATACATCTTAATAGATTTTTTTAAAATCGATTCTGAAAATGTCACCGGTTTAATTTTTTAATCCTTTTTTATCAATGAGAATTTAAATCATAGCAGGTGTTAATGTACACTTCGATTATTGCAGAGATTTAAAAACATATACATTTTTAAATTTACTATAAAGAAAATAAAAGTTGATGTTTTATAACATTTTGAGAGAAGAAAAAAGTATTTAAGAAACTTTAAAAACTGGAGTATAAACAAACCATCTTAAAACTGATCCCATATTCTAATTGTCCTTTTAAGAGTAAGAAAAAATAAAAGAATACTTTCAATCAAGACATAAACTCATCAATAGCTTCTTCTTCAATTCTATGATAATCTAAGAGGTGAGTTCGTAAAAAGATTGAAGAATGGAATAGGCTGCGACATAATTTACACCTTGATAATAGAGTTTCAGTAGAAGTATAAGAAAATCCATTATAATTTTGATTATTTGCAGGCATATAATTATAATTTGGAGTATTGAGATTAGAAAGGCAAGTTGATCTATTAGAAACCAGACCACCATCATTAGAATACATATTAAGAACAGAAGGTGAAGCATATTGAAGTGATGAATGTTGAGGATATAAAAACTGTGATATATAACTGTCTTGTAAAAGTTGACATTTTTCAGTTTGGCATTTATCCATTGAATTCAAAAGGTTACAGTCATATAGAACTGCTTGACTATCAGATATATCTATATGTGGAGGTATAATTTCCTCTGGGTGAGGATTTTCAGTAAAAATGGTTTGTTCAGTCATATTAGGAGCAGAACATAAATTTTGAGGAGGCATTATCTGTCCACAAGTATTTGAAACTATTTCTGGATTTCTAATAATTTTGGGACATTTTTTATCATTATTATGACTTTTCATATGACTTCTGAGCTCTTGTTTTTCTATGAAGGTTCTATCACAGGTTTCACACCTATGAGGCTTCTCATTGAGATGCCTTTTCATGTGTTTATGCATATTGCACCAAGCCCGAAAGCTTCTGTCACAATATTTACAACGATGTCTTTTAATATCAAGATGAAAATCTAAATGAACACGGTAACCACTTCTTGATTTAAATGATTTTTCACATTTATCACACTTATAAGTCCGCTTATCACTGTGTACAGTCATATGTGCTGTTAAAGCTCGTTTCACACGAAACAATTTCCCACATTCTTTGCACTGGTAAGGCATTTCCCCTGTATGTCTACGCCTGTGTCCAATAGCAGATGATAAATGGATAAAAGCTTTATCGCAAAATGCACATTTGTATGGTTTTTCCCCCGAGTGAACTCTGTAATGAACTACTAAAGCAGCTTTAAATCGATATGTATTTCCACAATATTCACAAATAAAGGGTTTTTCTTTTGTGTGATTATAACTATGTCTCTCTAATTCTGGCTTAGTTACAAATGCTTTATTACATTTATCACATTTAAATTCTTTCATAGGGTTGCCATGTACTCTTATCATATGATTTTTTACTGAAGATTTATTACAGTATTTCTTTCCACAAATAGAACATTTATTTGGATTATCTTCTCTGTGAGAAGCCTAAAAAAATAAATAAAATAAAGCTTATAGTGCATAATAAAAAGTCTTATGTTGATTTTAAAACATTTAAACTGACAAATTATACAAGGATTTCAAATTTCTTCCAAAGTGGAAAAAACTATCCCTCAAGAGGAAAAAAATAATTTTTGAAAAAGAAAATTTAATTAACAGTACTAATTTCCAAAAAAAAAAAAACACACCATTTTTCAATAAATGAAAACTAAAAAGCAACAATTGAGAAGAAAAAGAGATTAATAAATTTCTTAAGAAACTAACTTGTAGTTTCTTTCAGTACTTTTTGTCAATAAATAGAGTAAAAAGAACGAAATATTAAAATTATACAAAAAACTGTAAGTATAATAGTCAAATTTCATAAATAGAATTAAATTAATAAATCACATAATAATCATAATTGAAGCTACAAATCAGGCATGTTGTATTAACAATTTCAAATAGTATAATTAAAAAAAAAAATATTTTATACAAAGATAATTTTTATATATCAAATTGTTTTGTAAGCTGATATTTATTTCTCAAAAGGCTGTGCACTTTTCTATGTGACATTACTTATAAGTAATGTCCCATAGAAAAAGAAAACACAGTTTTAAACACTAAATAGAAAATTTCTCAAAAATTTAATTGCCACATTTGTGAATATTGTCAGATATACTTAATACACACACACACATATATATCACATATGGAAAGTGCAGCTGAAAATTAACGACTGGTGACAGAACTGCCAAGTGTAACCAGGGCTCCAGGGACTGTAGGAACATAACTGTTGGGGCCCTTACTGGTTGTAACTTTAAACCCAATTTACTTGTAGTTCAGTTGAAAATTGCTTTAAGTTATTTATAACATAAGCTAATTATGCGATATGTATATATATTATAAATTACAATATAAATTTGGGTTAATATTTCTTTCAAATTTTATCATAATTCAAATATCAATAATTCATAAGGAAAAATACAAACAAAAATTGAGGGTCCAAAAAAAGAAGGCAAAGGCTTCTCAGGGCTCTTGATGAATCTGGGGATGAGTGTTGCACTTTAGCAAGAAAAAAATATCATTATTCCTTCAAAGTAGTTTTAGACAAACACTACATTACTTCAAAAGACAGTGATCTATCCTTTTATAAATACTTAATACTGTAATAGTTTTGCTATCAGTCATTTGTATTATCGGTACACGGGATAAAAATTTAAACATAAATTACATGAATATCTATAAAATATTTATACAATAATTAACATAAATTGTAAAATATTTGATATACATAAAATAAATATTTGTATAATATTGTGCACATTAAATGATATTGAAAATTGATAGAATATCACTGGAAGATATCCTCCTATATCTTATGATGACATATGTATATTTTAATATGCCTGATTTATTACGCTATATAATATTGCAAAAAGATGCTGGGGGAATATTGTCATGCAATTTTTTTCATTATTAAAAGAACATTATTGGCATTATCTGTCGATCTTACTTCGATATTTATATGATATTTCAATATGTCTAACTTTTGACTAAGTAATTAACTGAAAAAGATATTGGAGTACATAAAATTTTTGGAAAAATTTGAGATGTTAGTGTCACATGGGTCTCCTTTGTCATTGCTCAATCACTTTTTTGAGCACATGGATAGTCAGAAATAATTTTTGAAATAGCTATCTTATTGACTAATAGAGAATAAATGAAAAATTGAAAGAGTGCTTAAGATATGTTGCATAATGCAAATAGGCAGTACATAAGGAAAGTAATGTATTTAACACATGACGACTAAAAAAGGTAAAGTTTTAAAGCATTAGTTTAGAATAATTACCACATGACTTCTAAAAGAGTAGCGCCAAGCAAATTTCTTTCCACAAACTTCACATTCAAGATGCTTTTTGCCAGTATGACGACTAAGATGTTCTTTTAATCTCTCAGTGCTTGAAGCTACATGACCACAAATTGTGCAGGAAAACCTTTATATGAACAAATTTCATTAATGCATAAATTATTCATTAAATAGATATTAAAATGCAGTAAAACATGAATAATTTGAAAATGTTTAATTTATAATTCTGGACAAGTAAAATATTTGCTCGGTCTCTAGAATTCTGTACTAAAAGAATGCTAAAAATCACGCATAATAAAATCAGGGGTCTGTCTAGGTTTTTCTGAGAGGTACCTATTTTGTGAAAATTTAGACATAATTTGTGAAAAATTAAAAATTATATTATAAAAATCAACACAAAAATATGGATTTATCGTTTCTTAAGGGATACAAAAATAAAATTTTAAGAAAAAGTATTTTGTGAAACTACCGTTTTCCTTAAGTTGAATTTGTGAAGGTACCGATAAACGGTAGTAAATTCGGTCTGAACAGACCCCTGAAAATTCTTTTAATGGGTAATTCAAATTTTTTTTATGAATGCCTTATAAATGTTATGACAAAAAAGACTCAATTTTAGAAAATGGTGTAACTACAGATAATGGCTTTTTATTTTTATATTAAATGTCATATTTTTCGATGTAAACAAAAAGGTGTATTTTGTAGGTCATTAAAAATAAAAAGTGGTTTTTAACCAAAATACTTGAAGACATTTTTACAAGACAAAAACAAACTTTATTGATCTAAATTTTTTTTCATCATAATAAAATCTCATACTTTTCAATATAAAAAATAAATAAAATCAAAAAAGTATTTTTAGTCGGGAAAATTTTTATTTTAGCCAAAATAAAGGCTCTAGCTTTTTCGTTCTGTTTATCAATCTCTGTGATTACTCCTCATTCATAATTTTTTTCCCTTAAAATTTGATTTAGTAAAAATAATTTATTTAAAAAAAAATCATTGCTATTATAAATTCATCTAAACACATTTTGTTAACATGTTAAACATAGCATCATAAAAGGATACCTGGATTTTAAACCAACAATTGTCCTTAAAAAAAAATACTTGAACTTAGGATTAGAGAAATGTGGGATACAAAAAAAGTAGTAAATGAGAAGAAAATTTACTTATTATCTTTAACCTTAGTGGATCCTTATATCATAGAGCAGGTCAAATTAGAAACATTTTCTATCTTTCTTGAGCCTTTTATGTTATTAAAAATTTTGATACAAATGTTAAGATTTATATTAGGCAATATAAATCTTATATTGTCAAATAAATGTTGTCTTTCATTCTCTTTTTTTTATTATGTTTATTCATTTTTTTTATTATTATTTTTGACTTTAAAGTCAAATGCAAGAGAGTTAAATTTTTTCTACAAAAAGGGATAAAAAGTGATTTAAAACAAAAGAAGTTTAAAACAAACAAACAAAAACAACAACAACTTGCGTTTATTGTATGAATGAAAATGGCCCTTCCAGTATGCCAAATTTAAATTTAGTAATTGCATTTCTATGGACTGCAGAATGGTTCACAAATTTTTTTTTTTTTTAACTTCAAACTTAACAGTTAATATATCAAGAACTATCAAATTGACATAATTTGTCAAATTTTTTATTTCATCATCATTTACAAAATCATTTTTCATTAGCATTTTTCTACAAACCTTTGTAAGTTCAAGTCTCGAAGTCTTATTGTTTTTGTACAACAAAACAAAACGCAACGTAAAGCAAAAAAAGCGTGAAAAGCAGTTAAAATTGTAATAACTTTTGATCTGGATAAACTAATTAGAATTTAAAAAAAAGTTCCATAAACAAATATGGCTCTTTTAGCATGTAAAATTTCAAGTCGGTAGTTGCATTCTTATGCAATATTCCTTTTATGGAAAGAGAAAAATTTTGATTTATTTTGGCTAAAAACCATTTTCTTTCCATTAAAGAAAAAAAAAAAAAAAAAGTGTGTTAAAATTTTTTTACATTAAAAAATATATAACATTTAACATTATTTGAAAAATTTGAGGTCAAGAAACTTTGTTTTCGGGCTAAAAAAAATTTAAATATTCTGACTAAAAATCACTTTTATCTTTTAAGTGACCAAAAATAGAAACCAATCTCTTGATTTTCTTTTATATTGAAAAATTTCGTGTTTAGAAGAAAAAAAAATTTTTTTGCTAAAGAAAAAAAATGACGTTAAAAATTTGAGGTGAATATGACAACTAACATAATGAGAAAAAAATTCACATACAAAAACTCTAAAAAATCGTATCTATTTTGGTTAAAAAAATTGAGGTCAAGAAGCTTTGTTTCTGCGCAATGAAAAAATTCTAAATTATTCTGGTTAAAAACCACTTTTTATTCTTTTACTGACCAAAAACAAAAAACAGCCTCTTGATTTTTTTTTTGTTGATCCACTTGAATGAAAAATATAAAAAAAAAAAAAACATAAAAAAATTTTAACATTAATAGAAAAAAAATTGAGGTCAAAGAAGCTATGTGTTTGTGCTATGAAAAAAAATCTTTGAATTATTTTAGGTAAAACCCACTTCTTATTTTTGTTAAAGACAAGAAGCACTCTTGATTTTTTTTTTTACATTGAAAAGTATAATATTTAACATTACTGTTCAATTATAAATATGTCATTTATGGGTCGTTTTTTAAAAATAGTTATTGGACGTTTCTTGACTATTCCTTCGTGGTTTTTTCAATGCTGATGAAATTAATACGATGTTATGGTTAGCAAATTTTACATTTTAGCTATAACTTCTTTAGAAGCTTGATTCGCGATGATTCTATCATAAATCCGCATTTTAATTCTTTATTGTTTTTTTATATTACTGATTGTTTTTTCATACATTTCAACATCGTTTTTATAAGTTACTTACTATTTTGACACGCAATATATAAAAAAAATTCTAGAATTGTCCTTAATTTGAAATCAATTTACAAAAAGTGTGAATTTAACTGAGGAATTATTTTTAATTCAAACCAATTCTCTTTAAAAAAATTAAGAATATTTTTAATGTTAAAATAAAAAACTTGGTTTATTTTTGGTTCTTAAAAGCTATGGAAATATTTGTGAACAATGCCCTTTTTAAGATCTAGAATGAACACTTCAAGGAGTACGAATGGTTTATGTCCATCAAAAGCTGAAATTCTAAGAAAAACATATTTCAAGATGAGCAATAACCGTTTTTTCCATACACAGTCCATCTTCACTATATTATAACTGTCAGGGAAAACCAATTTTAAATGTTATTTATTAGTCAAACTTAGTAAAATTTAAAATGCAACAAACAGCAATCCAATCCTTATTTTTGTGAGAAATGGATGCAAAACTTTTTTCACTCTTGATCTTCAAATATATTTTAAAAATAAAGCTCATTTGGATTCTTTAATTGCAATTTTAGAAATGAAAAAAAAAAAAAAAAAAACTGTAATAAGAACAAACAAGAGTAAATAAATTATAAATTGTATTAGTTATTCATAATCTCATACCCTCTACTTTTAGTTTTTGAGGGCTGTATTGCATCAGGTAATGCTTCGGTGTCTTTGTCAGAATTTGGCTCTTCAAAAGATCCATTGTCTTCCAAATCAGGAGAGTCCACACTTTCTTCATCAGAAGTTGAATAACTGTGAGGAAAAAAAAATATTAACCAACATTTGAAACGCCTAAAACAGCTGTCTCAACAAATATTTAGTTAAAAAACTTACAAGGCTTAATTTTATGATAAAAAACTAAAACTTTCAATTAAAAAAAAATCCAAACAAAATTAAAGCAATTTTAAGAATAAATAGATAATATTTCTCCTTTTTATGACAAGACTAATATATTCTATACTATTTATAGGCTTCATTGTATAGTACACAAAAAAAAAAAAAAAAAAAGGGGCTACCCTGATTAACTTTTGATCTAATGATCAGATCTTCACATTCCAGGACTCAATCCTAAAGGTTCAATGGGGGTGATCTCAAATATGCTAATTAATTAGTGTAGATAATATTTTCAGTTAAGAAATCCAAACTTTCTCTGAATAACCTTTTTTCAAGGTATTCGGATTATTAACCCCAAAATATTGGGGAATCTGGGAAATATAGTCCCAATCGTTTGACCTCCTTAATGTTGATTTAACTTTTTGAGTATTCCTTATATCCTGATAACTCTTTAAGTGAATTGAAAATTTTCTGCACACAATTATAAAATCCGTTAATCGAAAAGTAATTCCTTGCAAAAAATTACTTTTAGTAAATATTTATTATTTTAATAGTATAAAAATTACAATTGAAAGGTATAAAATTATTTACGCCACTTTAAAGAACGTTATTTCATTTAGCGGAATACAAAATTGCAGAAAATCGATCTAATAGTTTCTGAGAAATCGAATTTTAAACATCTGTCTAGTTTGAAATTCAATTTCTCAATAAAATTTAATGCAGTGATAATAGCTTCTATGTTTTAATTCATTTTAACTAACAATCTGACATAAAATCATGCTTTACCTACAGCTGAATTACAATGACAGCATATTAAAGAAACTGAGAAAAAAAGTTATATGGTTTGAGAACTAAAGTATAAAAACATTTAAAAACACTTTAGAACTAATTTTGATCAACAGAGGAACTGTAGGGGAGATTTCTGTATTGTGATCTGTGGCAGAATAATTGCCAAGTCTTGGCAACTTTAGGGCAGCTGTCAGAGAGAAACTAAAAATAACATCACAGTAAGGGACCAACTTGAAAGATATAACTCATAACCGCCCCTGGGCAAACATCGACATGTTTTTTCTTAGAAAAAAAATTGAAAGTTTAAAATCTATTTGTCACTTTGGCCATTGTAGTTGGCGCGACAGATCACGGTAGGGAAATATCCCTGTACTCGAATGATCAATTTTCAGATGAAATAGGTTTTATTGTATTATTAATAAAAAATACCTTGTAGATATGGGTTTTATAGTATTAACAATTCCCCATTTTATTTTGAAAACCTCACACAATTATTATGACAACATATTAATGAAATTGAGAATAGAAAAAAACTATGTGCTTTTGGAACTAAAATTAAAAAAAAAAAAGACATTAAAATAAACATTTTGGAAACAACTTTGATTAACAGAGGTATCAGATTATGGATGATATCGGATTTCACTGAGTTAATAAAAAACAAATACAAAATTACACAGTTTATAAAAAATTTTTTTACTCACTCTTTTTCAATTTTAGAAAACTTTTTCTGCTTTCTATTAGCAGTTTTATCATTTTGGATGTCCGAGGTTATTAACCGATTGGCTATTTCAAAAATACTTCGTTTTAATCTGTGCTGATTTTGTTCTTGGTCTAACAATACTTGTGCCATTGTTGATAACTAAAAGGAATAATAAATTTCCAACAAGTCAAAGGAGAAGTTAAGAACGTAAAACACGCTTTACATAATCAATCCAAATTAAAACTTTCCGATCGTTAAAACATAACAGACTTATCACTTTCGTCTTCTAAACGCTGTTGATATAAATACACGAAATCAAGGGAACATGCTGCTCATCGCGAGGGCACACATGTTGCGTATAAACCAGACGTTGCTTAGCAGCCGCGACTAATTATAAAAGACGGATTGACGTGATCAAAGTAAGCGAGCGCATTCAAATTAATAATGTAATATGTAACAAAAATAAGTAATGAAACAAAAATATGAACCACAAATTGTTAGGGAAAAGGGAGAGAGCAAAGGGGAAATATATTTCCCTATCCCTACATTCGTAATTGTTTTGTATTCAACAAATTTGGGGATTTTCCTTGTTCGCCAATAGGGGATAGAATTGCCGAATTGCCAAATAATATAAACCAGAAAATACGATTAAGCAATAACGATGAAAACAATGCTAATTACAGCCAATCAAAGAGGTGTATTTAATTAAAAGGGTCGGCATCCAAGTCACACATGCAGTAATGGTTAAGATAAGAAATGGACACGAAGTGAAGAGAAGTTAAAATTTTCTTAGGAATTCCTGACATGTTAGTAAAAATATATTTTTTATTTATGTTGTTGCACTCTAAAGAATTTTGAGGTATGAGAGTGTTTTTGTTTTGTCTTTTTTTGTTTTCTTTTATGCATAATTACTTCTTATTATTAATAGTAAATTATTTTTCTGTGATCGGCCTTCTACCTTAAATGAGTTATCTGTGTTGTTTTATTAAAATATATTGTGCATAATTTCGTTCAATTTTATATTTATGATCTAGCATCACTGATGAATTACTTGCTTGTCAGAAAAATAATATTGCACCAAATGATCCTCAAAAATCGAGACAGTTTCTTTGAAAACTGACGTTTGTTAATCTCTGATTACGAATTTTGTAAACATAAATGTTATTTAGTTTTTATGTTTGAAATTTTTATCTTGATTACATTGCGTTTCCTACAAATTAACTCCGTTAATGATCTTTATTGAGTTTTCCTCTAAAAAGTACTTATAAATTATTTAAGTTTACTTTCGAAATTTTTATTATTAATTTGTTTTTACTTTTCTTTCAAATTAAATAAATAAATGTTTAAATGTACTCCTGTAAAAAGCATTTACAAATTGTATAAGTTTATGTTTTAAATTTTTATAATTAATTATTTGATTTTTTTTTCATTTGATTCTGGAAATAAGTAGTTCTAATGTAATTTTACATGTATGCAGATGGAAATGTAAGATTTTGGCATTTTTGAGTTTTTTTCATAGAAACTAATTTTGTTAATTTGTTTAATTTTTATATTTGTATCTTGCAGTAAATTTCAAATCACTCATCTTTCTGATTAGGAAAATACCTATTTAATTTAGACAGGGCATTTCAGGTATCGAAGTTATGAAAGGATATTCCAAAAAGATTTTGTGGAAAAAAGAAATTTTTATTTCTATTTAAAGAAATTTTTTTCCCCTATTGATGCAACTGTATAAATTTAGATCTAATACTTTATGTTAAAGACAATTTTAAATTTATACCGTGAGAGTTACAGAGTCAAAACTATTAAATCTATTTTTTTTTTTTAAATTTTTATTTAACATAGTTAGATGTAGCATAGTTGGAGTAAATATTTAAATAGAAGAATAAGAATGGGATATATATTATACTTATTTTCATAGTTAGAATAGATATTATTACATTAGAGTGCCGATTATCCGAACGTCCAATTATCCAAACTATGTCCGGATTCGTTTTTTTTTTAAGTTCAGAATTTTTTTTAACTTATCAATAATTTTTCTAAATTTAGAAGAATAGATAATACCCACTACACCATATTTAATTTACAACCTTTTTCAGCAGTTCTCTTATAGTAGCCATACACACATGTATTATTATACAGTTAAACCTACATACCCCTTTAGCCCTCTTCAACTGAAAATTATCATCAAAGAATGCGAGCTTCATTTTGACAATCTACAATGGTTGGAGAGCGGAATGTGTTTATGAATAGATAAGTGCTGGAATTCTACAATTGGGGGATGGGTAGTTGTCACTTATGGTTAATGAACTTTTCATTCGTTCGGTCCTGAGCAGCTCGGATAATTGGCGCTCTACTGTATATAATATTCTTAATAAAAGAAGATTGAGCCAATTATTACCAAGAATTCTAAATTTTTTTTTTTAATGTTAAATTTTTTTTTTATGAGTGAAGGTGGCAATCTCAAGTCCCTTTATAGTAGTTAAATTGTAAATTTTGTTTTAAAACTAGTTTAAAATTTTCTATAAAATAATCCTTTGAGAATTTGGAAGAAATAAAAATTACACTCTGTAAATATTAAAACATTGGCCATTTTTAAATTGCTATATCTCAGTAAAGCCATTTTTTAAAGATCTGTGTGTTGTCCTGTTAGTAGGGAAATAAATTGGAAATAGTAGAATATTGTGTTTTTATTTAGTTTATTAACACAATTTTTATTAAAATTTCAGGGTTCATTCTAGGTGGTAAAATAATTTTCTTGTATCCATTCTTAAAATTTGGATGTCTAGAGCTAGTTGTATCTGATCATCATAAGTTAATGGCATTTGGCTTTATTTGGGTTGAAATCCTTTAGTTAACGCTAAGGATTTCAAATTATTAGTCTGTAAATCAGCTAAATTTCAAAAGTCCTAGCAAATGACAAAGTGAGTTACGTAATATCCAACAAATTCTGCTGCTTATCGGAAAACAAAATATGCGCCCATGAATGATGTGCGAAAGCAGAAATATTGCGTGAAATCAAGCATCAGGATACAAAACCATCCGTTATGTGAAGCCAGCAATAACACTATGGTAAAATGTGACTAGTGAAACCAAGAAGCACCGCTCTCCGCCGGTTTACAAAATCAAGCTCTCACGAACGACTCTCAAAAGTAGGAATATGATTGTGTGACATCATTGGGAGGAAAGGGGGGAATGAGAGTAATTTTTTGTGGCCACTTTATTTTTTTAGTTGCTGTGTGATGAGTGGTGACCGTTAATCTTACCCTTTACTTTCAATTTTCTTGTTTAGGAGTGGAAGTCTAACCTATTTATTACAGATAGAAAATGAGCAAATTGCTTTTAATTTTTCCTCGTTAGTCATTCTTTTGTATATATTTACTTTAATTTTATTAACTTTGATTTATTCTTATCTGCAGGATCTTTCGTCGTTTTTTTTTTTGCGAACATATGTTCATCCAATTAAATTTTTTGGTTCTAATTTTTTTCCTTCTTTTTCCTTTAGGTATTGAATGAATATTGTTTTTGACCCTTTACTTACCTGGTAATGTGAAAAATAAAATCAGTTTTGTATTTTAAAATCAGTAAGTTATTTTTTTTATTAATTATAAATTAAAAAAAAATTATTTTTACATAAAATTATTATTATTATATTATTATTTTTTTTGTTCAATGTGCACTAGCGTGCAAAAGTCTTTGGTCAAACTCAATATTATAGATGGTTGATTGGAAATGTAATAAATAATGTATAATTTTATTTCTGAACATTCTTAATATGCTTATCAACCAGAAAGCAAAGCTAGTGCTTTGAAAGTCACTTTAAATCAAATGCAATTTTCATATCAGTCAGGTATTTGTTTTTTGTGGAGAGATTTTCTTACATCTAAGAATTGGATGGAAATACAATTGAAAGATAAAAATAAGCATAAGTTTTGCATATTTATTTACGTAAATCGTGATTTGAAATAAATTTAGTTCTTTCAAGACTCGAATTATATAAAAAAAGAAATATTCAACTGAACTGAGTGCAAGGATTTAAATTTAATCCATTGAAGATTACATTTTCCATTAAATTGCAAGAAAAGTAAAAATTTTGAAATCAAGTGTAATACAGTACAGAACCCGTTATCCGGAAATCAGAAAACCGGAAAACCAAAGAACCGGAACGAAATTCAAAAAAAAAAAAAAAATTTTTTTTCCTCATAAGATTTCAGGATTTTTCGTTCTTTTTTGAAATATGTTAACCTTACCATCATTTTGGAAATAATCATTAGTGTATTAATTCATCGTTTTTTCTTCTTTTTAAGATTATTTCCAAACATTTTTTTTTAGTTGGGTTTAACAATAAAAAAAACGGCTTTTTGTAGCGATTCAGAAAATCAGAAAAATCAGTTATCCGGAATAGCGATGGTCCCGATCGTTCCGGATAATCGGTTCTCTTCTGTATATATGTTGGTTTGACTAAATAAAACGGAAATCATCTCTACAAGGAAAAAAAAAAATTGCATAGAAAGGTTAAAATGCCTTTCACACGTTGACCAAAAACTTTTGCATGCTAGTGTATATTTTCTTCATAGCATGTAGTGATTTTGATATTCTGTCATTTTTTCTTTTCATTGTTTTATGCTATTAAATTATCAATTTATCAAAAATAATTTTAAAATCTTTCCTTCAGGTCTACATTTTTGAGCAATCCGATTATATTTTATATATTTAGAAAAGTAGTTAGTGAAAAGGATAAGGTTAATAATAATTTTTTTTTATTCTTCCAGTACTTAAAAATTGCAACAGTAAAGGAAAATAGCATACTTTTTGACAGATTTATATAAAAAATATTTTTAGCTCTTATTAATATCTTACTTGCTTAACTCCTTGGCCATCTTTTTTGTGAAGAGAGTGTCTTTATCTGAAGGAAAATAAAATTCTATCTGCCTATTCCTCCTTTGTCAATCAAACAAAACAATTTAATGTGAAAAAAATGTTATTTATAGGCGAACTATGAGATTTTTGCATAAATATCCCAATTTGTTTAATGTCTCAATAGTGGAGATTTAAAAAATATAACAGATTAATAGTTTTTATTATTAACAAATGTTTAATACGTATATATTTATTAATATTAATATAATTCCTTATTAATGAAAAATTTATGATGTTTAGTCAGTTATGTGTGAATAAAATAAAAATTACGTTGTGTATGAACTAAACATTGTCAAATTTCTTCTCCAATAATTAATTTTTTTTTTTTGCTGGTAAGCACCATTATTTACACAGTATCATAATTTTTGAACATGATTTGGGGATAATTTACTAAGTAAAAATTTTCATGTGAATCCATAGCAGTCAACAATCACAGAGCTTCAGTGTGCCAAAATTTTCCTAGGAATGATTTTATTATTGCTGATTTTTGTACCCAGGACACCATCCACTAATTGCATAAAGCATTTTAGCCAATCTTCTTATTTTAATGAATTCACTCTTCTTATTTTATTCGATTTGTAATTAAAGTTTCAGGGGTCTGTCCAAGCCAAATTTACTACTGTTTAGCAGTACCTTCACAAATTCAACTTTAGGAAAAACTTCACAAAATACTTTTTCCTAAAATTTTATTTTTGTATCCCGTAAAAAACGATAAATCCATATTTTTACCACATTAGATTTTTTAATATAATTTTTAATTTTCACAAATTATGTCTAAATTTTCACAAAATAGGTACCTCACAGAAAAACCTAGACAGGCCCCTGAGTTTTCATTACACGAAACTCAGTAATTAAAGGCAACATTTTAAAAAAGTATAAATTTAAGGGTTTATCACTTATGTAATATTTAACAAATGTAGTAAGAAATCTGGAATGACATGAGCCATGCATGTTTAACCGACAGCAAATGAAGAAAAAGATCGGCCTAACACTCATAGTACATGACATCACCGGCGTAAGTTGAATGCATAAGCCAACAAAAACCGAAAGATTTAAGCTTTATTATGATTGAGAAAAATAAGATCATACGAAGAAAAACCCCTTTTAGTATTTATTTATTTAACAATATAGAAAAAAAATTTGGATTTTAAATATCGTATGAAAATCTGTGGCAATATCTCTGAAATGTAATCAATAGATCTAAAACTACCTGGATATTTTAGTGGGATCTTTGTTAATTGAGTGCATCATAAAGTCATTATTGAAATGCTTGATTCAGATTTAATGGCACGTGATAATGTCATATTAAAATATTGAGATTTTGAAAGTCGCATGAAATTTTGATTATTCGTATTATTTGATTTTGATATTTCGTGATTATTTTAGTTTATATGTGTGGAAAACTTTCCAATTATTTGATGAAAAAACAAACAATATAATAAAAATATAATGATATTATATATTATATGATATGAAATACAATATATTTATTAGAAGGCAAATAAATAAGTTTTGTAAAAAAATATTTTTGAATTTTGATGTCTTTCAAAGTTTTTAGTAAAAAGCAAATTTTTTCTTACAGATTCCATTATGAGTTCATTGGAGAATAAGGATTATATTCTTAAAGAGTTACCCACCAAAGGATTAAAATTAAAGAGACATAAAGATAGAAGAGATTCTCCTACTATTCCTCCAGTGCGGCTGAGATTAAAGAGCAGTAGTTCTCCTTTAAGGTTAAACTTTTTGAAATTGTTTTGTCAAACATCATTGATTTCTGTAACAAAGTCAATAAGTGATCGAAAACATGAATATAGGGGAGAGTGTTGTATCTTGAACTAGGGGTGTAGAATATGTCACATCGCATAAACGAAGTTTGAGGGAAATTCTAGTAACCTTGAGGATGAATTTAATTTTGATAATGCTAATGTTCTTTCTATCCCTGTCACATCAGCTTATCTAGATGCTTAGGAATCTTTTTTTATTCAAATGAATTTCTATTTTATACCACACTACACAGACCTTAAAATGCATTCTGTCCTGATTTACCTCTCTCAACTACACTCTCGGAAGTATATGAAGTTCTTTCATTGTGAAGTACTCTTCCCTATTTATATCATTGTCAAGTATTTATATATTGTCTTTGATGAATATAACATATCTATTGACTAATCTATATTCTTCAAAGCTAAACAATTTCTGATAAATATTTTTTATTTTACCTAACTGTGCAGTATTAATTTTAGCTGCTAATAAATTTCATATTTTTGGAGCTTTAATTCTGTATCTCACATACAATTACGGCACGTAAATTCGGCACATACATACCAAATTTTTTAAACAATTCTATTACACGTTTTTTTTTTTAGTTAAAGACTGATGTATTTTCTTTCATTATCTGTTGTTTTCTTTACTATTCCCAATCCTTTTATAGATGCATCAGTGTGTAACTTGGGGAGAAAAGTTTGTTTAACCTTCTCGCTATGTATTCCACAGTTTCCATGATCAACATAAAAGTAGCAAAATTTCCTCCACCTGTGAAAGTAATTTTTTCTGCATTTAAATGTGCAAGACAGTCTTTTCGGTTTCATTTCAGCCCGTCTGTTTAATTGTTTATTAGGATCTGGGTTAACAGACATCGTTAGTTGCCAATATTTCTGTCAAATATACTAACATGTGTTGTAACATTTTGTTTGCTCTTTTCGAAGTGTTCTGTTTGTTGCTAAAAAAATTGAAGCATGTTAAAAAAAATTGTTAAGAAACACAAATTTGGTGCAAAGAATGCAAGGTAGGACTTTGCCTTGAATCTTGTTTTAAAGTTTACCTTACTAAATTTCATTTTTAATAAATGTTTTTAAGTACAGTGAAACCTCGATTTTACGTCCCCCGAATTTATGTTTTTCCCGCATTTTACGTTTTTTTCCATCAGGACTCAGTTTTTCCGTATACCTCCAATGTTAATTTTACCCGGATTGTAAGTTTTTAATTTACGGAATTTCCCGCATTTTACGTTTTTTGTAGAAAGAAAAAAAATAAAACTTTTTTTTAATAAGCAATATTTTTTCTATGTTTGCTTTTTTAAAGCTCATCCACGCTGTTGAAAGTAAATCTATGAAAGCAGAAACGCATTCCACAGACTACTGTTTTCTAGAACTTTAGTCCTCTCTCCCCCTTCCTTTGTTGAACACCTGCTACCTGTCTCGGACAAGGCAGCGGGCGAAGAAACAAAGTACAGAAACAACACATTTCATTGGTGCAGGAATGAGACAGATAGGAGAAGAGACACTCCAGTTACCAATCAGATGTAGTGACTTATTTTCTTCCTTGGAAAGCAAAAGGGATCTTTACGTTTCTACAGCTTTTCAGACTCTGTTGTTGTTTAGCACAAGGTGGTCGCATTTCAAACCCTTTCGTACGAAAATGGTGAGCAAAAAACGCAAAAACTTTTCTGTTGCTGAGAAAGCCGAAATTGTTAAGCAGTTTAATGAATTTCATGGAACAAAAGTAACATTCGCTCAATTGCAAGGAATTCCCGTAACAACCCTGCAATCCATACTACTGAAAAAAGAATGCATTGATAAAAACTTTGAAAAAGTCGGTTAAAAAAATGCCAAGAAACGGAGAACAATGAAAAAATCCCCGTACGACGAGATGGAAGGGATTTTAGTAAAATGGTTTAAAGAGGCTCGTGACGCTAATGTACCTGTAAATGGCACCATATTAAGAGAAAAAGCTCTAGAAATTGTCAATAGATTTGGTTTAAAAGACTTTACAGCGGATTTGCAGCTATCTAATGTGCGTGTTGAGTTTTTTCCTGCAAACTGTACAAGCAAATTACAGCCTTGTGATCTCGGCAATATTCGATCATTTAAGGTTTTTTACAGAAAGCAACTTGTCCGGAAAGTTGTAGCTGAACTAGAGAACGGAAACCTTAATGACGCCTGCAAGCTAAAGTTAAGTGTTCTGGAGGCTATGCATTTTGTTTCTGCTGCTTGGAGAAGCGTTACACAAAAGTGCATTTCCCACTGTTTTGAGGAAAGCGGAATCGTAGCTTCTAATGAACCGTTAACAGATGCAGGATTAGATAGACTAGACTCGGAGAATGACAATGAAACAGTTAGCTATGACTTCGACGAGTACATCCGAGAAAACTTAGCAACATGCGAAGCTGAGAGAATCACTGCTCCACCCGTGGACGACGTTATGGACCTTTCATCCGCTGATGAAGATAAACAAGAAGAAACAGAAGCACAGCCCGTTCCTTCTTTCAACACAGCATTGAGAAGTTTGCTAAGAGTGAAAGACTATTTTCTATCATACAAAGACCAGGAAGAAAATTTGCAAAAGATTTCAGTCCTGGAAGATGAGGCATTTACTTTGAACTCAATGTCTAAAAAACAATCTACTATTACGCACTGTTTTGCACCTAAATTACATGATTCTTAACAAAAATTGTAAAAGTGATCTGGAATTGGTATGTTTTTTTCTTTAAATACAGTGCAACCTCGAAAATCCGGACTGCTGGGGGGTTTGGAAGGTCCGAATTTCCGAAATTTCCGGATTTTAGATACCTTACTTAAATTGATAGAATTATCGAACTTTCGAAGTTGCCAGGCCGATTTCGCGATTAAACGCGCGTGTGTAGACCTTCGACGTCAATTTTAGCATAAATATACTCTTTAAATAATAAATAAAAGACATTAAAAATCAAACTTTCGTCATTTTCCTCCGTAATCGATCGTTTAGATAACATAATATTAGCAATTAAAACTAAAAATATAGGCTTAAAACTCGAGCTGAATTTCAACTTATCGCTGAAACAGATGCTTCTAGACTAGACTGTACCAGCTGATACTAATCCTTTTTTTATTGGGGGATGAAAGAACTTGTCCCCGCCTCCAAAGCTTCAAGGTTAAGAAAAAACCAGTTTTCTTTCTTCACAAGGAGGAAAAACAAAGTGGTAGAAGAATTCCTCCTCCTGAGGGGATTCCCCTTCAGGAGGAGGGGATTCCTCTTTATATTCTTTGTTATCTATACAGAGCTGATAAGAATGACTGGAATTTCCTTATCAGCTATGAGCCTTCATTCACTCCCCACCCATACCTCTTCATTGTTGGAGAAGAGTTGTGGGATTCCCCTTTATATTCTGTGTTATCTATACAGAGCTTATAAGAATGACTGAAATTTCCTTATTAGCTATGAGCTTTCATTCCCACCCCACCCCTACCTCTTCATCTACTGCTTCATTGTTGGAGAAGAGTTGTGGTTTTGCACTCTTGCATTAAAATTTTTATTTTAAGCGATTTTTTTTAAACTTTTTCTTTTGAAAATGTTTGAGTCCGGATTTTAGAGATTTCCGGATTTCAGAAGTCCGGATTTTCGAGGTCGTACTGTACTAATATTCTTTTCGTAAAATATAGATTTTAATAGTACCTTTTGAAAGAGTCATCTTTACTACCTTTAGTTTGTTTTGTTTTCCCATTATTATTATATGATTTTTTGCTATCTAAGTATTTCCCGTATTTTACGTTTTCCCGGATTTTAAGTTTTTTTTACCCAGTCCCCTGAGAAACGTAAAATCGGGGTTTCACTGTATTACATATTTTTATTAGTATATATGTTTTGCCTTTCCATTTCATGAAACAAATCGTAATTTAATTGGATCAATTTTCAGTTTTCAAAGATCATCAAGTTTTTTTTTTTCAATTTTTTTGGCATACTTTTTTTATGTTTTAATTCTATATTGAAAAAAAAACCAACACTTTTTAAAAAATTTTTGTGTGTATTTTAATTCTAAAATTTGAAATATGAAAAAAAAAGATTAGATCTAGATTTGAAATATGTAAAAAAAAGTAAATGAAATTTTTGAACCTAATTTAATAAAAAAAAATTTGCAGTGGAAGAATAATTATATTTAAAACCAGTTGTTTTGGAGGGTTTCTGAAATTCGTCTTTTTATCAGTTTGAAATTGAAAAGGACTGTCCTTTGAAATTGAAAAGGACTGTCCTTACACGGTTAGCTTAAAGGTTTTGTTATACTTGAGTACTGCCGAAGATTTGCAGTACTAAGGGCTGGCGCTAAGGATTTCAAATTATTAGCCAGTAAATTGGCGAAATATCAAAAGTATTCGTTAATTTTCGAAAGTCTTCGCCAGATGCAAATCTTACAAAATTTTTATGGTTAATTTTTTTACATGGAAACCTAGTTTACGGTAGTTTGTTTCAGGCTTATATTATTTAGATCTAATTCTTATTGGTTAGGCGATGCATTTACTGAAAATTACAGTAATTGAATAAGAAATAGTGATTTCTTTAGAAAAATTTATTTTATGTAATTTCGAGGATAGAGTTAAATATGTATTTTTCTTTCTAGTGAAAAAAATCATTCGGCAATACTTTTGCAGGAACACAAATTTATTCGCCAAATTTCCGATTTTATCGCATTTGGCGAGGTGGCGAATGCTTAGCATGGGGCGCGGCATTGTGATTTAAAGTAATTTAATGTAAGTTTAGAGGAAAAAAAGTAATGTTAGCCTTTCTATTCTTAACATATTTCCTTAAACTACCACAGGTTTGCCCTGATAAAATAAGTATTGGTTTTTCATGAAATCTAAATTATTGTTAATTTAATTGTATTTTTACGGAAGTTTTTCTTTATTGCAGTTGTGAAACAGATGTGGAAAAGTGTTTATCTGATAGATCAGTGTCGTCTTCACCTGACAGTTTCAGTCAAGAACTTTCTCCAGTTTTTACAAATATGTACAAAACTGTTAATTCTTTACCCTCCTCCCCTTTAATGTGTGAGCCTTGTGAACCTTTACAGTTTACTTCTAAGTTTGAAGAAGATAGTGATCAACCACTAGATATGAGTTGGAAGCGTACTGATAACAAAGATTATCAATGTTCTCAACAGCAGTTAAGACCTTCTGTGATAACATGTGCTTCCGCTTTATTGAGAACTCAATGCAATCTTTCTGATTTGGCTCATCAAATGTGTTCTGCTAATGTTAGTGACTCTAATCATATTGAGGTGAAACAAACTCCTTCTGAGAAATTTATCGAAACAAGTGAGGAAAAAAATAAAGTTAGGAGATTTGGTCATAGACGTGAAATAGTTTCAGGTAAGAAAATGTTTTGTTAAATATTATAATTTCTGTGATTTTCAATAGAAAGGTAATTCTTTTGTGTTTCTATAAGAGATTGTACTAGTCTCTATTACAGATTGTCGGTAATGTGTGGAAATAGATTTTAAATTGGAACTTCCATTTTCATTACGAATTTAAATTTCCCAAAAAAGTACCCCATAAATTTGAATTTTGATTTAGAGATGATGTAATTCCAAAGAGCAAATGGGGTACGCATTCTTTAGAAAGCTTGATTTAAATCATTAATCAGTTTTATTTAAATCATGATTTAAATTGACTGATTTTTTTTGTGAAAAATCATTGATTTAAGTCAAATGATATTTTTGAAAGAGAAATTGTGCTTAAAAATTTAGAAACATTTTAATAAGTGATGATTTAGGTTTTTTTTAATTGGTTTTCAAAGTTTTAAAATATATTGCAGTATTAATATGCTTCAGTTAACAAAATTAAATTACTACTTCAGATATAATTAATTACAGCTCTTTTGAAATTATATTTTGAAAATATTATAATTCTTTCAATGCTTTCAGAATGCAAATAAAGAGCTAAGTGAAATTTCAATGTAATGTTTTGACTTCTGTAAAGAGTAGTTTGGAACTTTTTGTAAAGCACATGATGGTAATGAAAATTCTACCAATTCCTAATTTTAAAACATCATTTGCAAAACAACATTTAATTTTAATGCTACAAATGTATATAAATCAATATATGCAATTTTTAAAAGAAGTTATTCTATATGGCATAAAAAAAGCTGTTTTAAAATAAATGTATGTTTTCTTTTCTTGTCCTGTGATTTTTTTTATTAAATTGGAGAGTTACGTTATTCTATATTGTACCTGATATATAATACATAAATAATATCTAATATACATATATATTATACATGATGTATAATATAAATCATAATTACGGTAGTATATAATGTAAGTATTGTGCATGATTTAGTATATAATAAATTGTCTCCAATGACAAAAGGAAACTTACCCTTAGTTTTCGACAGTTTTTAGCGAGTGTTTGATGTCAAAAAACTGAACCCTGATGCTCAGGCCACTCTATTTTGTCTTTAAGTTGGTTTTATTATATCTAGTTCATTCATATCTCGTATCCTATTGTGAAATGGCACATTGTTAAAGCTGGACACAGAATTTATGGGCTCAACGACAAAATCTATTGTGACCCACTTCCTTAAAACACATAAAACTTGGGGTGACCAATTTCTCCAAGTTCTCATAACAAATCAATAACTTTAGGGGTCCTGGATCGGAGATTGATTATGCTCTGGTTTAGGTCCAAATCACGATCTGTGGATGGGTGGTGTGTGAATGTGTCCTCCCTGTAAAACAGGCTGTGTTGTGTGTGCGGCGGAAGTCGAATTCTTGGCCATAGATGGCGCCATTAGAAAATAAGAAGTACACCCCTCTGCCTTATAAGACTTGTTAGTAAACAAATGGCATAAGACAGCAACATTTAATGTTTGAAGATATCATTCAATGCTTTTTAACTTCGTTCAAGTCAAAAGCCTAATTTGACTGGGGAAAAGATTTAAATTTAGAATTATAAGACTTTGGTTGTAGATAACTTTTTGACACAAATGTCTTAAAAGTTTTTAAATACTTTTCCCTTTTCATTCCACCTTAGTGTATAGGTTAATAATATTTACCTAATGAATTGACAAGTTTAAAATTTTGGGAAAATTAATTCTTTGATTTGTTTGTCAATAATTGTCTTTTTTTAAGGTTCTTGTGATCCTGTCATCGATGAACACTTTCGACGATCTTTAGGCAAAGACTACCAGCAAATATTTTCCAAATCAACAGGCAATAATGTTTCCATTACTGGTGAGTTATTTTTTGATATAATTGTACAAGTTTTTAATAAATTACTGGTATTTCGAATATTTTTACTCCCTCAATACTCTCATTTTGAATACTATCCTTGTCTTTTCTCCCAAACTGTCATATATGTAAATCTTAATGATGCGAAACTTGCAGCTTCAGACTGTGTTATATAGAATTTTGTGTTATAAATAGAGCCTGGATTTTGATGACATAAAAAATCCCTATAAATGTCCTTCATTAAAAAAGTGACCTATTATTTTAGATTAAATAATTTTGAAATTAAAATATTGATATTCTCGGCAAAATTACTCTTATTCATATCAAAATATATAAAACAATGCAATGCCTGTTCTATATTTATTCAAATAGTCAGGATTTAATTGATAAAAAAATATTTTTATCAGGGTTATATATTGAAAATCTTTATTTCTCCTGATTTTTAGCTTTTTGTACTGATATACCGGGTTTTTGTGTTTGTTCAAAATATCCCATTTCCTATTAATGCAAATGCAGATTTTCAAATAATATATTTGAATGATTTTAGATTTTCAATCAAATATCTTTTTATTTTAAATTATGCTGGTAAGAATCACAAATTTTAAAAGTCAAACTTAGGATTTGTCCACTAATTATACACATGGCTCATATTTATAGCTTTACCCGCAGGATTTATTACTTCAAACTTTTTATGAGATCAGTCATTTTAGGAAAAAGAAACTCAATCAACAGTTTTACATTAGCAAATGGGTATTCAGGGGGTCATATGTAAATTTTTTTCCCTGCACAAATAGCATCAAATCTTGTTTAGTAGATTGTTGGATTCAATACATTGGATTTAATTGTTGATTCAATTCATTGACAATTGATTTGTTTCTTGCATCTGATTGTTGAAATGATAAATTAAAATCAGTAATACAGTAATATCATATAATTTTTAATCGGGAATTTAGAGATCATCCATTGATTACTTTTTAACAAAAATGTTTGCTGTATAATAAATTTTGTTTTTGTTTTAGAGATTATTTAAATTCTACTTTAAAATTATTTGATCATTAAAATTCTTTGATTATGAATTATTGAAGTCTTGAACTCGATTACAAGTTTTTATAAACTATTGTTAAGAAAGAATATTAACTGATACTGGTAATTTTTTTAATGCAACAGTACACATAAATTTTCTTTTTATTGATCTTAAACTATGAGTTGTATAGTGCTCTATCAAGGATGCCAACTGCTCTGCTTTCCTCAAAAGATTTTCTAAACTGGAAAATTAGAAATTAAAATTTACCGAAATTTGGCTAATTTCATCTTTATTTTAAAGGGCCCATCTAATAACTGGAACTAAGTGTTGTTTTATTTGAACTTTTGAATTTTTCATATTTATTAATGGCCAAAACAACTTTAAAACAAATTAACAGAAACAGAAATTATTCCTTTAACCGTAAATTTTTCTACCACTTAGAAGTTTTTCCAACGACAAGGATATTTTCTTTTATTTTTTCAGTTTGTAGTTCGCTCCTGTGTTTGTAGTTCGCCTTTTGAAAGTGATCTTGTGTGTATATTCCAAACCAAAAAATGTCCAGATTTTTTTTTTTCTAAAAAATGATGCCCTGAATTTTTCTTTACTTCACTATGAGGTTTGTTATTGGTAGTTGCTCTGCATTTGAAAAGCTCTAATGCTACTCTTTGAGCTAAAAAAATTCTTAAAATGGAAAACTAATTTTTGGTTTTAATGATTTCATTAAAGTAGACAAATCTTGTCCTACCTGCTAATTTATTTTAAATGTTTAATTATTTTTATTTTAAATATTTAAGCTATTTGTGTGTTTTTAATGTCCAGCAAGATAATATTTACAGCTTAAAAGTAGTGCTTTGCTTCCTTCAAGTGTGGCATTGTAATTTGCCTTTGCGAAAGAGCTTCAAAATACCCCCTAATGAAATTTTTATGATCTTAAAATTTTCTATGAAGCATATTAAATGAGTAAGATTATTATTGACATTATGAATAAATACGCACTTGTCATAAATATAAAGTTAGTGGTCATGAAATAATATTTAGTGGTTATAAAAGAATATTTGTCTTCATGTATGATTTGTCATCTGTCTGAAATCAGTTGTTTTTCACATTAGTTATAACTTTCTTAAATGATTATTTTTTATTATTAAATTTAATATTATTATATTATACAATATTATTATATATATTAGGGGTGCACAACCTTTTTGAGAGAAGGGCCACTTGCACAGCAGGTTGACTAACGAAGGGCCGCACATGTATCTAGACATGTTAACGACAAATATGTTTATTTAAACATTAGTGTTCTATTTTTTTTTATCAATAAACTTAGTAATATATTTGTAAAAAATTAAAGGTGTTCAATTAGAATTCATTCAAAAGTAAATAAAAAGCTAATACTTTAAATTGCTATTTTTATCATATGAACAATAGATTTATCAAAATAAATAAATAAACATTGAAGAAAAGAAATGTTTTTTTTTTTTTTTTTATCATATCACGCAATGCAAAAATTCATTTCCGAATTAATTTTTAATTTAAAAAAACTACAATGCCCATAGAATGAAATTGGGGAAAAATTTAGTACATAATTAAATTCAAATTAAATATTGCAATTGAAGAAAATTTATAGGTTTTAAACAAAAGCCTAAAATGAAAACAAAACTGTGATAGTTCAAAATAAAATTCAATACTTATTTGGTAATGTACTTTATTATTTCATTTTATTAATTTTTACATTTTTATATCGTAAGCATTTTCTTTTTTTTTAATCGAAAAAGATCACTTAAGCAACAAAAAATTGAAATCAAAACGGCAAACAATGAGTAGTCTGAAAATTCATGTTTTCCGCCCCTTTATGAATTTCTCAAGTTGCAATAACGTTGCATTTAAATTAGGGATGTAACGAGTATTTGGCCCTTCTGTGAAAAATTCAGTTGGTTGCAGGGCTCGTAAAACCGCCCGTCCTCGACTGTCAAAAATTCCCCGCTGACAAAAAATTTGTCGAATCCAACGTCCGCACAGACGGTCATTTTCCCGTTAATATTTGTGATACATTTTCAATTTTTGTTATCTTACAAGAGTCTAGCACCTCACTTCTAAAATGACCTTCTAATCTGGAAATACACCAGCATACTACGCATGGTGGAATTGATGTTTTCTCTTTCTGACAGTACTGCAGCTGTTGAAAGAGGCTCTTCAGCAATGAACTTACAAAAAAACACATTACGTACTGGTCTTAAACAAGAAGCGTTAAACGCAATTATGAACATCTACCTAAATGGATAACCCCTTTCAGATTCCTGTGCAGAAACCTCTGTAAATCATTGGCTTGATTGTGGGACTGGCAAACGCCATATTTGATTCATTTAAAAAACGCAGTACCCTCGGATAAATTGAGATTCCAGATAACTTGACCTTTGTTATTTAATTTCAGACTTTGTTAAATTATTTCATAAAAGAAATAAGTTATTTCATAAGAGAAATAAATTATTTCATAAAAAAATAAATTATTTCATAAAAGAACTTTACTGTTAGTAACCTAGTTAGTAACCTAGTATTTCTTTTATTACTGTATAATGTAATCCTAGTATTCATAATCCTAGTTACTACTAATTCATTGTGCAATTTATATAAATGTTAGTAATAAATAAGAGAAAATTATTTAGTAGCTACGGATTAGTTTCAAAGGAGGACGGGTACATTGTTGGACAAGCCGTCCTCGGGGATGGGTAAAATGTATGAGTTTTTTCGAGCCTTGGTGGTTGAATGATCAGCCAAATGTTCGGCAGAATATTTTTTAAAAATGTATTTTTTGTAAGTTTTTTTTTTTGAATTTGTATCGATATGATAAATATTAATAAAAAATCGTATTTTAACTGTATTATGGAATTGTTTATTATAAGAAATAGTTTTTGCACAAATTTCTTAAGTTTAAATCCATGTTTCTGCACATGGCTTGCAAAATTATCTTCTTGAAGACAAAAGGAAAAACGAAATTAGAAGATTTGAAACAAGATTACTTTATACTGAACCACAAGTTTTTGCCCTTCTTTTTTTAAAAAATTTTTTATAATAAGACAAGCCAATTTCAAAATTTTTTCGATGCTTTTAATTCTAAGAATTGAGAAGGATTTTCTTTTTCCATTTTTGCTGTTTTTATTATAATGTAGCATAACAGAACATCTCAAACTATTAATTTATTATCACTCTTTCTGTGTACTGTAATATAAATAACCAGTAACATAGAAAAGTGTGATTTTTAGTATTAAAGCTTTGTTTTAGGAACTAAGAACAATTTGTTTTTTCTGTTTTTCTTTTCAATTAACTTTTCTTTTTACAGGCATTTTTATTATAACTCAGCATTTTTTTGAATAACGTTGCTAATAAACTTTATTTTATGGCAATTTTTTTTCTTCTAAAAAAATGGATGGCAATGTGAAAAATTTAAATTGAGATTTTCAGCATAAGATTTTCATTTAAAAAATTAAGAAAGTTTTTGGTTACTATTTAACTTTTTTTTTCTTTGAATAAAAAAAAATTTTTTTTTTATAGACGTTTTTATTATAATGCCAGCATTTCTGTTGACTTAATTCTTTTTTCTTGACTTTTCTGGTAATTGAAAAACTGAGATCTTCAGCTTTAAAATTTTCTTTCGAAAATTAAGATCGATTTTTATTTTCTCTTTTTGACATTTTCAAAAACGTTCTTGATTGGCCTTATTTTTTAACGTTAATTTATTAATACGTTTTTCCAGAAAATATTATTCTGAGAACTGAAATTTTGGTTTCAGTGTTGCTATGCTGCTAAAAAAGTTTGCTATTTGGCCCCAAATATAGGAATTAGTAATTTTTTTTTTTTTTTTTTGCGAATGTTCGGTTTTTGACCAAATCACAATTCATTACCACATTCGACCAAATCATATTCGTTTGCTGAAAAAAACGGAAAATGAACTAGGATTTACGATAAAGCTGTACTAAAATATCGTATCAAAAAGTGATTATTTAAATGCGAGATTAAAAATTAGCTTTTTGTAATTACTTCGTAGTTAAATAACGGGATCGCCAAAATCGAGTGAAAAAGTATAGCAATAATTGTTGAAAAAAAGAAAGAAAGAATTGCAAATATATATATATATATATATATATATATATATATATATATATATATATATATATATATATATATTTATATATGTGTGTGTGTGCGTGTATAAAATCACTTAGATTTAAGATGAAATCGTCACAAATAAAGTGCACCAAGAAGAAGTGATTATTTAAATGGGCGATCTGAAACTCGCGTCGGAATAATATCGTAATAAAAATTCAGGATTTTCAAAATCGCGTTGAAAAGCTGAAATAACTGTTGAAAGAAATCATTTATATTTAAGATGAAATCGGCTGAAAGGAAGCGCGCTAAACGTACATTTACTAAAGAATCTGTTGAAAATTGAACGCGTCGAAACGTGTGACTTAAAAGTGACAATAAAAATTTAAATTTTTAAAAATTGTATTTAGAAGCTCTCAGGGGCCGCACTTCAGTAGTCGGCGGGCCGAGGTTGTGCACCCCTACTATATATTAATATTATAAATATTTTTTTTGACATTAGTATATTTATTGATCTTAAGAATTATTATCAAAGGATTTAAAAATGTGATCATTCATCGTCATATTATGTTTATCACATTCTCTTTATTTGTTTATAATTAAATTTAGTACTTTTTTGACGTTACAATTTTATTTATTCTCTTTATATTTTTTTTAACTGATTGCTTTGGAGTCTGTTTTTCTGACTTCTTCAATATTAAGAATAATATCTTGTAAAAAACTAAAATAATCTCATGAGAAAATAATTTAATGCTTACATCTTTAAAAAAGTTAATAGCCGAAACATTAAAAAAAGTGCAACTTGTTGAATTATTTTAATTGATTATTTTTTATATTTTTAGTTACAATACTTTGTAACTTACTCATATATTTAAAATTCAGAAAATTTTTTATGAGTGGCAATATTGCTTAATATTATGGAGCCTGTTTACACGTAGCCTCATAAACACAACATCATGCCGAAAGTTAGGTACATATCTACCATCTTTTTAAGACTATTATTATCCGGTTAACCTTAAGTTTTATTGAACTAAGTTTTCCATTTAATAGGTTGTCTGTAATTATGTGAATGTTAAAAATTTTTTATGTTTTAGTGGATGAGCATTTCGCTAAAGCTCTTGGAGAAACTTGGCATCAAATTCAGCACTCTAAATTGCCATCTGCTGAGTCTTTTTCAACAACTCATTCTTCAAATTCCTCAAGTCCTCACATTATACCTCAACCACATGAAATTTTATCCTGAAAATGTAATTTAGTATAATTTATTTATACAATATGTTTTCATTCGATTGAATGAAGTTTCTGGTTATGGTAAACAGAAAAAATGTATGTCCCACATGTTTGAGAGAAATCTTTGCTTATGAAATATTTTACTGTTTCTGACTGTTTTTATTTTTAATGTTTTTGTTACATTTAAATGATTCTTGTTAAAGGATGCTTCAATTAGTGACATTGGCCATATACTGAGTATTTAACTGATATGTTGTTCATGTATTTAAAATAGTTATTTAACTGTGATAAAAATATATCTTAGTACTCAGTAAAAAATTTTAATATTGAAAAGTTAAATCCTGAAAATTATTATTGAATCATGAAAATTAAAATTGATAGTACTAAACCATGGATGGAATCTTCAGCACTCTCCCCATATTGCAAAGCAAGAAATAATTAGAAACTAAACAATCTATAGAGTGTGATCAAAATCTCATAATCAATAATGGCACTTGTGCTATCATTATCTCTCTTAATTTTTTTAAAAAGCATTTCTTTAAGTTCAAGTATGTAGAAAGCTTTCTATTTTAAATTTTCTAAAAATTACTACAATATGGTAGTTCTTTTTTCAAATTGTAATGTTGCAGTGTTTATTTCAAAATATAGTGTTGTGTAATTTTATGAGTTACATTTGAATATTTTTTATTAGAATTGATACATTTGGTATTAGTTCATAAAAACTATTGTTGTTTCTATATGTTATATATTAAATTATTAGTTTAGTATAGATAGTTGTTATTACTATAGAATATTTTATTTTAATTTTTCAATCTATATCATATGTAATCTTTAAAAGTATTAATAAAGTTTGTGATCTTTGGGGAATTAGGTAGCAGTTAAACTACAATGTATCTTTTTTTTTTTTAAAGTTTTTTTTATAGCTGAGCTTTAGATTTTTATAAAATGTCACTTCATAGTTTTCTATTTTTCTAACTGGTAAATTAGTTTGTATACTAATGAGCAGCAAAAATGCAAATGCTTAAATTTGAATTTGGTTTTTCTAACTATGTATGGGTTCTAAAAAAAAGAAGAACATTTTTTTGAGAATATTTGCTTTCACTAATTAATTTCAATCTTTAAAAATTGACTGGTAAATAGGTTTTAGATGAGCTTCTGAGAAAACGTTACACATTCTGAATGTTTATTGTAAATATTTAATGTTATTAATTGAATTTTTAATTGTATCTTATTCCTCCCGTAAATATCCTCCATTACTAAGAGGTCATTTTCCTCACCATCTTGGAATTAAAGTTAAATTTTTATTTATTTATTTATTATTTGCTTAACAAACTTTTGATCATAGACTATCATTCCTCAGCATTATTCTTTCCCCAAAAAGTTTGTAAATGTAAACTTTGCCATATTAAGTTAAGAGAAATAGCATTTAATAGCTTTTAAAACTTCTTAATGTGAACTGATGATTGTGAACTGATAAAACAATGTGTTTACTTTTGAATAAAAAAAGGTTTTCAAATTTTCTATATTCTTTGTGTTATATTTAGGCATTTAATAATCAGATTTTTTTGTGTTGTCAAAATGTGTTTGTCATATTAGATTAATGGAGATTGATGTTTAGTT
Source organism: Parasteatoda tepidariorum (assembly GCF_982258835.1). Taxonomy (NCBI): domain Eukaryota; kingdom Metazoa; phylum Arthropoda; class Arachnida; order Araneae; family Theridiidae; genus Parasteatoda; species Parasteatoda tepidariorum. The sequence goes on from NC_141766.1 coordinate 6,676,136, forward strand.
TTCCTTCTTAAAAAAATTGCTAAGTAATACTTTTAATAAAGTATTAAATCCTAAAATAAAATTGGTGTTATATATTCTAAAAACTTGAAAGACTTAGTCACTAAGTCAGTAATACAAAGTTTAAAAAACAACCAAGTTTAGATAATAAAACGTGAGTAATAATTTAATACTTATAATTTTTTTCTGAAGTGTAAATTTTAGAATGATCCTTAAGTATGCTCTTTCTTTTGAGAGAATATAAACTAAATTAAAATGCATTTATAAAATTCATAGAAGATTTTAATTTTTTCAAATGAAAATATGTTGCTATTTTTAATTTTATTTTTAGTGCTGTATTTTAACAATTTAAAAAAAATGAGTTGTGTCTTTTTATCTTGTTTAATAATGTAAATAGTGATGCTGGTAAAATTTTTATCTTTACACAAAACATTACTTTCAGTCATAGTGATAAGTAAGCGTACATATTTAATTAATGTCCGATTATTTTTTTATTTAAAATAATTTTTAGTATGACTTTTCTTTATACTAATAAAAGAATGAAGCTTTTTTGAGCCTAGATTGAATTGTAGACTAGAAAAAAAACAATAGAATTTTTTACTTATTACAGAATTTCTGAATTAAATATATTATTTATATACTGTAGCTTAAGTTTTTCATATTCTTTTGAAATAAAAAGGAAAAATAATTGTTTATCATTTCTTGGATTTCATAATTTCAATGTTCAATTTCCTCTCACTTAACTTTCTTCTAGTGTAATATTTGCAATTAGTTAATCATTTCCTTTTAAAATAGCTTTGAAATTAAAATCATTATTTTGGTTTGATTAAAATTAATTTTACCAACCATTTTGTGTCTTGTGAATTTTAAAGCTAGTTTTTTTTAAATTCAATTACCATTGTAGTTTCCATATTCTCGTATATGTATGTTAATGAAGTGATGGCGATTTTTTGTATTATTAATTTTATTGATAAAGGAAAATTATTTATTTTGGTTTTATAGCACAGATTAAAAATAATGAATTTAAATTAAATATCATGTTTTGTGTTTGTTAGTAAAGGTAGATTTTCGGTCAAATATTGATATGATAAATGTACTGATAAGCAGCGTGAATTTGTTCTATTTAAACTTTTTTATAATATTCAGATTTGCTCGAATTTTCCTTTTGCTTTTAACCCTCTAAGGGTTGAACCCTGTGGGTAAAATTATACAGAAATTCTGCTGCAGTGCACTATTTTCCTGTTAACTAGCATGGAGAAACTGGTTTTTTGATGCAGGATAGCGAGTCTGCATATGGAAGTTTGGAAAAGGCTGGAACTAACCCTTAGAGGGCTAATTTGCTTTCTCAAATGCTTAGTAACTTTATAGTTTGTTTGTTAGTAAACTTTAATGTAAATAAAAAATATATATCTTATATTAATTGTAAATAAGCTTATTCTTGTAAGCATTTTTATTATGGATAAGGCAATCCTTTTTCTCATATTAAAAATTGCTATTTTATAAATAAATCCTAAGTGTGTATTTATTGTAATACTAAATTGTAGTATTTGATTTATTGGGTTTTAAATAACAAATATTTAAATATTAAAGACCATTTAAAATAAAGTTGGAAAATCCTTCTTTATTATTTTTTTAAAGTAATAAGCTTTTGCATAAATAATGGGATGGATCAAAAAAGTTAAAGTGTCTTAAATCTCTTAGCGGTTTTGCAGAAATGTTATCAGCTACATTATGTAAAATCTTATGATTCTGAATTGATATCAGCTGTCGTTTCAATAGGTCGCAAATCACTTAAAAGTTACCATTTCTTGACAAATATCTTCAAAACTTTAGAATTATAACTAAATATCCCCAGTCTTCTCAATGGCAGAAAGTTTGGATTGGTTCAATGAGGCAAGATATAATTTCAGGAGATTTAGTTTTGCTGCTTTTAGGGACCTAACAAAACTTCTGTGTCTTTGAGACGATATTAAGTTATATTTCTGAAATTTTGAACAGTTATTCTTGTTAAATTGTAACCTTCAAGCACTACCGTAAGTCTGACTACAAAAGCTGTGATTTTTTATTATTTTTATATAAATTGTCACAACTTTTAGCCCATTGAAGGACAAAATATACTAATTCAGAATCATACATACTTTTTAAACTACCTATTGACATTATAGCTTATAGAATTAAGATGTTTCAACTTTTTCAGCCCACCTTAATAAATAGTTGTTTTTTGTAACTTCTTTATTTATTTAAAAATAATTATACATAAATATTTTAGTGAGTAATATTTTTATTAAAATAACATTTTTACTGGCTTCAATTTTTAAAAACTAGTTACGTTTAGAATAAGAAATTTTACTAATATTTATATATATTATATTTAAAAATGTATCAGACTCTATTAACTTATTACACAGTATACAGTGAGAAGTTTAGCGAATGCATATATATATATATATATATATATATCAAACTTATTAATTGTTCAATGACTAAACAAGTGCCTGGTTTTAAGTGTTGGGATATTTCGGGTTGTTGTGCAATTTTAATTTTTTTTCAACCAAGGCTTTTAATGTTCTTCCATTTTGGCTATAAATTTTGGAATGGGTTTACCATTTATTTTGCTAAGACTTTTCATCGTAAATCTTGAGACATTTATGAAATTTTGTTAAAAATGTAGTATATATCATTAAAGTTTTGTTCTTAAACTTATAAGCGTAGATGATAGATTATCTATGATGTCTATCATTAAAGTTTATTTGCAATATTTTAATTGAATTAAGTTTTTTTTTATGATGTTAAATGAATAATTTTTGTTGTAATTTCATGATTATTTGATTTTCTAGTTAATTTTGAACTTGCAAAATTTGGAGCAAATTATTGTTACTTTGAAAATGGATTCCTATTTTTATACATGCCGATTGGAGAAACTGCCTTTTGTATATAGGTGTAAATAAATATATTTTTCTAAGGTTTTACTATGGTGACAAATTGTAACATTAAATGTTAGGAATGGATTATTTTGCAATGTTTTCCATGTTATTCCTCTGAAAGATATATTCTAAGCATTGTAAAATTAGACAGTCATTAATAAACATTTTTCTTGTTTTTTAGCTGTTTTATATTATTTTTTCATCAATACTCATTCAGTCAAACTTCCTCTTCATACTACAAAATCGTTTAACGGACTACCAGCAGTCCTGTTTTTTTTCTCTTGTTAAGTTAATCGAAGTCAATAAAAAAAAAAAAACTTGACATAAATAATTTTAATTTGCACTTTAAAACAAATGACATAACATGTTGATTTCGCATTATTTACAATTATGAATTGTATGCATTATTTTGTTGAAAAAGTTTATTTATGAGTGGAATATGTCTAAGAAAATTATAGTAACTAGTTTTCTTAATGAAGTGGTATTCCATATTTACAAATTGGTTACTGATTTTTTCAGACCTTCAAAGTCATCTAACTGTCAAAAAATATATGTTTGTCTGAAACGTAAAGAAAATTTATGTTCGCCATTTGGTATATTTTTAAAAATATCATAGAAATTATATAGGCGATTTTGCGTTAATTTGCAGATAAGTCTTTTTGAAATTTTAACTGAGGTTGAATCAGTAGAATGAATGAATGAATTTATAAAAGATGTTTTCCTATGTTTTGAAATCTTAGGAAGTAATTTATTGTAAATTCATAGGAAATTTTAAAATATCGTTGGCTGAAACTAAATGTTAGGAAAAAGTTATCAAAAATGTGCCTATTTCACAAATTAATTCTCAATGTTTGTTTAATTTAATATATTGCATAAAATTAGATACTATTTATTATAAATTGAAGTTTCATGGAACTTTGATAAAATTGTTTAGGATAGACTAGTTACTTTCTTAAGTGTGGTTTAAAACATCTTGTAAGTTGAATTTGAAACGAATTATGAATATGTTGTGGTAAAGACTTATGTGCATTTTCACTTACCACTTTTTCAAGGATCCTTAAGTTTGTTCTTATTATGAAAAATTTGATGATTATATTGCTGTTCTATAACATAAAAATTAAAGGAAGTTTCCAAAGTGGTCATAATCTTAGACATTTAATATAGCATTGCATTGAAGTCAGTGCAATGCTTCTACGATATTATGTTTTATAAAAGAAAGAAAATGGCAAGAATAAATATTTCTGTTTTATTTTGTAAACTTCACAAGTAAATCTTTAAAATCTCTCATGGCATAATAATGGTGAATTTGAAGAAAGAAGGTTTTCAAAATATTTTAAACGTCCTAATTTGCTATCTTTTCACTGTTCAGTTTCTGAAAGAAATATTGAAGAAATTTTTTTTCTTCTTATATTGGTTTTAGGCTTCTTTAATGCTTCTTTTGAATACATTCCATTTATAAAGTGACAGTTTGATGAAACAAATGAGAGTTCAGGCACTGTTGTAATCTGCCCGATCCCGATTCCTTAGAATGAATATAATTGCACCAACTACAATCATTATGAATAAAACAAGACAAACTGCTAATGCAGTTGCAGATATGAGTTTTGGCGTTTTATCTTTGACTGGAATGATATTTGTTGCATTAATCATGTACCCTAAGGACCAACCAACGTCTTTTCCATCAATCTGGAATAAAAAGCATACATTTAATGAATTGATTTATTTGATTGAAACTCATCAGAACATTTTATGGATAATGATAGAGCTGTAATGTAGGTAGATCAAGCACTGCTTTTTGTCCCAATGATAAAAATCATGTGACTGGTGAGTCATTCGAGGTGGAAATTTTCTACTTTCCTTCTCTCCCTGTTATTTTAATGGAAAAAAAAATCTCTATCGAATTAAACGAAAAATATGGTGTTTTACTGTAATGCATTTTGTTTTAAAGAATAGTTTGTTAAAGAGGACATTTCACAGGAAAGTTATTTTATCAATTTCTGGAATAACAATTGCATTATATACTTAATAAATGAACTTTTCCGCAGACATTCTATTTGTTTTCCTGAAAACATATTAATCCTAATTATTGCGTTTTATTCATTTTAAAATCCAAATGTATACTTTTAAAACTATCTTTTAAGTGAATATAAACATAGAATTATTTGTTATTAGTACATTATTATTATTAAAATGAAAAAAATAGTCTTGAATCTTAATCGAAAACGTGGCAACATTTTTGTTTCTTTCTTGCTTCGTTTATTTACGTTGTATTTCGTTACTCGCTATAATGCTTTTATAAGAATAAATTCTTCAGTATTTTTTTATTTTTGAAGCTTACTTTGAGTTAATTTAGTTCAAAAAATCTATTGCTTTGATAGAAGAGAGGTTATGAAAGATAATTAGAAAACTATTCTATGAACAAGGTTAAGTTTCTTAAAACTTGATTATTAGTGTTTTGATAAAATTCTTAGTTTTTATTTAATTGCAGTTGTATATGTTTAAAATACTAGCAGTAGTATAGAAGCTGGTTAACCTTATTATCGCAGGAGTAAAGTTTAAATAAAATCGGAAAGTTTAAAAGAGTGAAATGGATTGTTAAAGATATTGCTTTTTTATTCCTATATTTTTTTGACGTGTCTGAATCATTTCTTATGAATGTTTTCAAAAATTTCAAATACCTAAAAAGATATGCATGATTTTATAAGACGCTGTACTATTGTAAAATATATGTTAGATTAAAATTTAAATGAGTTTTTTATGTACTTCAATATCGACAAATCAACAGAAAAATTTTTTTAAACAAAATATCTTCAGATGTTTTTGTGAACTACTGAATCTAATTGTAATAAGTTTTTTTAACATTTGTATCGTTTTTAAAACCATTCAAAAATTATAAAATTTCTAATTTTGCACAAAAGTGAACTATTTATTCAGTTTATACATAATTATTATTTTGCATGGAATTATTTTTGCATGAACGAATTTTATAATTGTGTGCAAATTTTTTTAATTTGCTTAAAAATTTCTCGAGACAAGGAGAAATACGCAAAAAATAAAAATTAACATTAACTCTCCTGACCAAACAATTGTGACCCTTTTTCCCAGATTGCAGCCACCTCCTATTTTTGGGGTCAGAAATCCGAATCTATCCAAACAAAGGTATATTTATTCAGAGAAAGTACGTTTTTGTGTCTGATTTCGTAACTTCTGCTCTAATAAGTTTGCATATTTGAAGTTACCCTCTCGAACCATTGAGTCCTAGAGCGTATAGATTCGATGATTAGATCAAAAATCATTAATCGCTTCCCGTCTTAACTCGGGCATAGCAGTCAATACGTTTTGTTTTATCACGTTTTTATTCCCCCGGAAGCATAACAAAAAATAATAATCTGCTGTGATTAGAATTTTGCCAATGTTTGGGAGTTTTGCTATTTGTGGGACTGCAGACGTGTTTTGTACAATTGTACAGACGATGCTTGATGACTAACCATTAATGCTGACAAAACTAAATATATGGAGAGAACAAGAGGGCTCACTGAGGCAAATGCTTTTTGCATGTGAATGATTATGAATTTGAAGCTGTTAAGTAATTTAAATATCTTGTGACAACTGTAACCAGCAGAAATGACATAAATACTGAAACTGGTTTACCAAGTGCTACTTTGGTTTAAAAAGCCAACTAAAAAGTAAATTTCTTAAACAAAAGACAAAAATTAACACATACAAAGCACTCCTACGGCTTGTGATCCTATATGGTAGTGAGTGCTGGACTCTTAATAAAAAAGAGGAGAATAAATTGATGATTTTTGAGAGAGGGATACTTAGAAGAATTTTTGGTGCAATCTATGAGAATAACAGATGGCGCACCGTTTACAATCATGAGTTATTTAAAGAGTATAAACAACCAGACATAGTTCATGTTATTAAGGCCAATCGCATTCAATCGCTGGGAGACCTTAACAGGTCTGAAGACCAAAACCCCGCAAAAAAAAAGTTTTTTTTTTTTTATTTTTTTTTATTTTTATTTTTTTAAAATCAGAAGGTACAAGAAAAAGGGGCCGTCCACCGACTAGGTGGCTGAACGCAGTTGAGAAGGACCTAAAGATAATAGGAATAACTAACTGGAAGGCCATATCACAAATAGATCAAGATGGCAAAGACTTATTGGGACGGCCTTGGCCTGTCGCAGGCTGTAGTGGCCAAGACGAAGAAGAAGAAGATGAATTTACATAGGAAAAAAAAAAAAGGCGAAAAAATGGTTTTCGCGAGCGAAAGTGAAAGTGATGCAGATGATTTTTCAGATTATGAAGATGTGAACATATACAAAGACTAATATTTAACTTTTTTTCATTTGTCCGAGATAATTTGGGATAGTAAACTGATGGTAAATTAAATATTTTTTACACGTAAAAAAATTAAAATTTCAACTTGGAACTTGCGTATTATGTTTTGTTTTAGTTCCTTGTATTTATTAATGAAATAAAAATATATGTTAATTTTTTGAAATTTTTGTTTCTCAAAAAAATTGGTAAGTGAAGCAGTTAAGGGTGGTCCGTTTTTTATTTTGCGCACTGTACATAGTATTATTTTTTTCATTGAATCTTGTTATTTCAGAAATTTTCCTAAAGCAAGTTTTGATGTTAAACAGAATTTTTTAATACATAAAAAGTTTACTTTTGAAGACGAGGCAATCTTTCAATTTGATGAATATTAAAAGGAACACATATTCTGATATTTTATGAAGAGGATAGATAAAAGTTGATTTCCTATTTACGTTTTATTTATTTATAAATTAAACATTTCATAAGTTATCTTATTTCTTATTAACTTAGTTTTCTTATTAACTAAGTGATCTTATTAACTGAATTTATAAATACAAGCTTCAATTTATGACTTTAAAAAAACTAATATAAAATAAGTTTCGAAAATTTTTAAGAACATTTTTAAAGTTTAGGTCATTTTTTATGGTTTTTAAAGGTTTTGCATTTTTTAAGGAATTTAAAAATTTTACATTATCATCCTAGCCCTGATGATGCAATCTACTTAAAAACTTCATAAATTGAATTTAAAATGAATATTATCCAAGGAGTGGCATTTTCTTTTCTTTTCTAAAGTATATATGAGAATATTAGTAGGCATTTCTTACAAAAGTTATTTAAATTATTACATTTTGTCTGAAAAAGAAAAATGAAAATTGATTCAGCATTTTCTTTGTCTCTGGATTTTCTTATGAGCTTTAATACTATAAAGATTCTTGTTTTTCATGATTCAATTTTGTTTTAATAAAAATTTCATTTACAAAGATTTACTAACCTTTCCTACAAATTCAATATTTTTCCATGTTGTTGGAGTGAAACCAAATCCTGTTGTTAAGACTTCCTGAATATATTGTGAATTAAAACAATATTGTTTTCCGTAATCTTCTTCCGTAATCTTTTCAACCTGTAAAATTTTTTTAACATAAAATGATCAACACAAATAAAAAAAAATTACGCATGTTTTTGTTCTTTTCTTGATTATTATAATGCGTCTACCACTGCAAAAATATAATTCCAATTCACTAGTATATAAGACATGTTAACTAGATTCTACGTTGGGGTACCTTCTCATAGATGAAGGTTGACATTGTCTATAACTCACTCCCCAGAATTATAATAAAATTTTTTTTCGAATTTTTTTTACATTTTTTATTAGTTTTAGGAGTTTTAATCTAAGTATGCTGATTTTATTTAATAGTTTATTTGGCTTCATGTTTTTAAACAAATTAAGATATTTTTATCTTTGAATGACGTTCAAATAACGTAAATAAAAATCTTGCTATCAATCCCTGTATTTTATAGCCAGGTGACGTAGAAATGCGTTTCATAGGGAACTTGTGAGATTTTCTTAATTATTATTTACTTCAAAGAATGATTGTATATTAACTCTGAAAATAATCCTTTAATTGAAAAATTTATAGCTCGTTGCGTTAAAATTTTTTATTCTCTTATTTTCTACGTCACTCGCTCGACGTATATATATATATAGCATAATAAATAGATACAAAAAGCGAAAAAAAACCGAAGAAAATTAAGAAAAACAAGTTAAATATATATACACACTGCTGGAGGCTGCATAGCGCATAAAAAAAATTAAGCGTTGTTAAATTCCAGGTGAAATAAAAGAATAGCAGAATGTTATTAAAAGAAAGATAATTTGTGCTCTTGATAATTTATTAAAAGATAATTTATTGTGCTATTACTCAGAAAAATTAGTAAGCTAATCATAGTTTATAATAGTTAAAAATAGTTATTAATAGTTGAAATAGTTAATAAGTTAGGAGTAATAGTTATTATTAAAAATAGTTAGTTAATTGAATAATACTTAATAACTCCTAATAGTATTGCTACTAATAGTTAAAAGGAGTACTACTAGTAGTAATACTATTAGGAGTATTTTTAACCATAGTATTTTTAACTAGTTTTTTAAACTATAAATAAACTATTACTCCTAACTATTATTGATTAGTTAATAATATTAACTATTATTAATAATAGTTAAAATTAGTTAAATAGTTAATAATAGTTAAGGGTTAATAATAGTTTAAAATAGTGTTATTAAAAATAGTTAGTAATAGGAGTACTATTAGTAGTAATAGTATTAATAGTAGTAATACTATTAGTACTATTAGTAGTAATACTATTAGGAGTAATAGTATTTATTCTTACTCCTGACTAAGTAATAGTTAGGAGTAAAGTATTTTTGACTAAAAATAAACTATTATTAACTATTATTAACTATTATTAATAATAGTTAAAATAGTTAAAAATAGATAGGAGTAATAGTTAATAATAGTTAGTAATAGCAGTAGGAATACTATTAGGAATAATATAGTTAGGAGCATAATTAAAATTACTATTGTTCCTAACTAAGTAATAGTTCGGAGTACTAACTATTATTAATAATAGTTAGGAGATAGCCCAAAAGCAGAAAGTGCCTAAAACTGTGCCGTACGTCGCAGAACAAACGAAGTCCTGCAGATCAATTAGTATCTTGAATAAGTAACAGCGTTTTCCTGCGAAACCCCCCTTCCCCGCCCACCTGCCTCCGGTAGGCTTGCAGAATAATTCCGAACCCTAATCTCATACATTCTTCTACAGATTTTCAAGGCAGCCTTTATTTTAATGTTCGGACCTTCAAATCATAGGCATTTTATTAATAATTCATCATTATCATCGTCATTAACAAAATTTTGTACTGCAAAAGTGATTGAAAAAGTAATAAATCAAGAATGTTTGCCTTGGTTTAAAAAATAATATAGTGTATCTGTGAATGATCCTGTATTTTAATAAATGAAAATATAGTATTTTAACTTAAAGTTGACTTTTTTTCGCTGTGAAATGCTTGCAGAACATTTGTATAAATTAATAAGTCCTGTTTCAGAACATTTGAAAATATTCTGCGTATGGGGTAGACGGATCATGGGCTAGAGTCCCCTTGCCGTCAGGCTAACCGTGGGAGGTTCTCGTGGTCTTCCTCTTCATGTAACGCAAATACGTATTTGCTCCATCAAAAAGTCTTCCACGAAGGCAAATTTCTCCCAATGCTCGATTCAGGAGTTCCCTTGTCTTCTGGATTGGGTTCAAAATTACAAGGCTACGGGGTCGTAAACCCATAAAATTGGGTCGGCTGTTATAAAATAAAATAAAATCAGCCTTTCGGACGTGCAGTCACTTATATACACTTTCAATACTTTCAAACTAAGCTCAAAGATTGAGTCTTATTACATGAAGATCAGATCACTGGGATCAAAAGTTATTCTGGAAGATAAAAAATAAATTTTTATTAGAAATTGAAAGTTTTATCAGGCAATCAAACTGGTTTTGATGTTTAATCCTTTCTTTGCCACTTTGTAATTAGATAGATTAACGACTCCTAATGTTTATACTTTTCTTAACTTCAATTTTGGCATGACTTCTAAAGGCATAAATGAAAGTTCTAAAATTTATGGGAGGGATTATATAAACAAAGAAAATAATATACCTCTGATTCATTTTTCAAGCAATAGTCTTCAGCTACTTTTATAAAATTTTCTAATGTTGTATTAGTTACATTCAAGAAACTTGTTGTAAAATAGTAAGTTGCAAATGCCTATAAAAGGAGAAATGAACTAATTTTGGTTGATTTACCTTTTTGTACAATTGTTCACAGTACTTATTTAGCATACATATGTCTCGAATCAAAAATCTTAAAATACAATGTTTTCAAAAGATAAATTCCTAACTCGAGCTTCTAACTCACTCCCTGGGGTTCGCAATACACATATTTCGAATTACAAATTTCGATCCTTCAAAAAAAAAAGTTTTTGCATTTTGATTCACAAATGGTGTTGTAAACATAAAATGAAAATTAGGTACAAGTTGTTTAAAATAGAGATATCTCGTGAAAAACATATGAAAGTAAAATTTTTTTCAATACAAGAAATGCGTCAATAAACACTTACTGGGGCAGTTAGATAAAACATGTCAATTTTTATTTTCTCCATTTGTGAAAGACAAACTGTTGGAGAACTATTATTTAGGATCCGATCCTACAAAATGGTGTAGTGAAGGGCCGGGATAGCCTGGTAGGTAGGGCATTGGGCCCGTGTCCAAGAGTTCGTGGGTTCACGAAAACTTCTCGTGTAGTGAAATGGTGACTGATGCACGTTAAATCTGTCGAGTCGCAAAGTCCCTCATGTTCCCATAGAGAGAGAGAATTTGCGACGAAAATTTTCCTCCGCGCTATGGCGTCCTCTTAAACACGCTTTTTGTTCAGAATAAAAGTCACATCGACGCAATGTTGCTTCCACGAAAACAGCTATTTCAAATTTGTTACTAATCTGGAAAACACGGGCAATACTTTTCCAGAAAAATGAAATATCCTTACTAACATTTTGTTTTCCAGGTATCTGTCACCAATTTATAGTCAAGTAGCCAGTGGTAGAATTTTTTTTTTTGTAGTTAACTACAAATGTAGTTAACGAAGTGTTTTCAATTCAAAATGTAGTCACTTCTTCATGAATTTTGCTGTAGGATTCACTTTATTCTCAGTTCACTTACAATTACTGTGCAAAATATGTTCTATTTTATTGAAATCGTGCATTTTTTTGATATGGCATAATCTACATTATGAGTGAATTGATAAATAATCACTCGGGGACATTCTCGTTGCGTTTGCTGATGGAATTCACGTAAGATGACAAAAGTTTATTTCATTTGTTTCTTTACTAAACTAACATTAAAAATAATTGCCAAGAATCGCTACTCATGTTTTTGTTATAGCTTTACTCACAACACTACTTAAAAAAAATGTTGCTTATAACACTATAAACCATGAAAGGAATTGAGGCTGCAGTTGTTTCATTACTTGTAGTTCCAAACCTACAAGTAGTTCAGTTATCAGTAATACACGGTGAGCAGCGATGGTTCAGGGGATAGAACGTTCGCTTTCCAATTAGGTGAACGGGTTCGAGTCCCAGCATTGGCTGGTCGATATGAATTCTGCATCCAGCTTGCACCGAATACAGTGTTGACGAGAAATATCCTCAGTTGTAGACAGATCATGGGTTAGAGTCCCCTTGCCGTTAGGCTAACCGTGGGAGTTTCTCGTGGTCTTCCTCTCCATGTCACTCAAATGCGGGTTAGTTCCATTAAAAAGTCTTCCTCGAAGGCTAATTTCTCCCAATACTTGATCCAGGAGCAGAGTCTGACTAAGACAGGGGCATATGGGGCAGTTGCCTCGGGCCTCCACTGCAGAGGGGGGCCCTAAATCGAATAGAAAGTTTATTTTACGTTTCATTCTTTAATGAACTTTTTTAAACGAAATATCAGTACAGTGTAAAATCCGTCAGTTTCTTGTTAGCTTTTTCATTAATCTATCGTATGAACACAATTTATACTTCGCAAATCCATGGATTTCTAGGGCAGAATTCAGCTAAATTTTCGCAATTACGATGGACAAATTTGGTCAATCAAAAGCCTGTATTTTTACGTATCGCAAAATCCGATGTGTTTACAAAAATACAGGCTTTTGATTGAATTAATTCAGCCATCGTAATTGCGTAAAGTTAGCTGAATTCCGCCCTAATGTCATCAAGGATATGAATTTTTCGCAGCTAGATGACAAAGTTAATAATAAGAAAACTACATTCGGCATAATGGACATAGAATTGCCAGCAAAGCAATAAAATGGACAGATCGATTTTTCGTCTGACCATTGGAGAGGGAGGGACTTTATAGCTATTTTAGGTTCTAGTCAATTTTCTTGTTATTTATAATGATGTGAAAAATTTAAATACTTCCATAAAGTTCAGTTCTTCATTACTGAAGAAGAGGGGGCCCCCAAATAAGTTTTTGCCCCTGGCCCCAATTAGGCTCAGTCGGACCCTGTCCAGGAGTTCCCTTGTCATCTGGATTGGGTTCAAAATGACAAGGTTACGTAGTTGAACATTAGTTGTCGTAAACCCAAAAATTGGGTCGGCTGTTCACACAACGACGGATACACGATGTAAATATTGCAGAAAAAATTATACCTACCAAAAATTTATTCTTGTTAGAAATATTATGTGTTCTTCTGAAGCATTCTTTAAATCCTTTTTCTTTACAAAGATCATTATCTAAAAGTTTGGAAACAGCACTTTTGCAACTATCTGGCTTGCTTGTACCAGTGAAAGTAAAATTTTTATCCTGACAAAGAAATTATAAAATTAGTCAAAAAGTTTTAAAAAATAGATATTTTTCTGTACAAATATAGGAAAGAACAATCCCTCTTATAGTATTAAAGGCCTCCCCTCGTTATAATTATAGTTACTTTATCATTGATTCAGTAAACACTTTTTAATTTTCACCCATAGCCTTGCAAAGGTGACCCAATCCTAGCGACGGTGAATCGGGATGGCTCAGGGGATGGAGTGTTCTCTTTACAATGAGGTGAACCTGGTTCGAATCCCAGGAATGGCTGGTCGATACGAATTCCACACCCGGCTCGCACTGACCACAGTGTTGACGTTAAATATCCTCAGTGGTAGACGGATCATGGGTTACGGTCCCTTTGCCGTCGGGATAACTATGGTAGGTGTTCATGGTTTTTCTCTCCATGTAACGCAAATGCGGGTTAGTTCCATCAGAAAGTCCTCCTTGAACGCAGAGTTCTCACAATACTAGAACCAGGAATTTCCTTGCCTTGGTTCAAAAGTACAAGGCTGCGGAGTTGAACATTAGTAAACCCAAAAATTGGGTTTGCTGTTCAACGACGGTTATAAAATAAAATAAAATAAAGTCCAAGCAGTGGCTTGTTGATACCAGCTCGCACAGTGCTGACGTAAGATATCCTCAGTAGTAGATGGATTATGGCTCCCTTGTTGTTAGGGTAACCGTGGGAGGTTTTTCTCTCCATGCAACACAGATGCGGGTTACTTCCATTAAAAAAAATCTTCCACGGAGACAAGTTTGCTCCGATTTTTAATCCAAGAGGTCCCTTGTCGTCTGGGTTGGGTTCAAAATTACAAGGTTACGCAGTTGAACACTGATAATCGTAAACTCAGAGTTGGGTCAGCTGTTCAACACCGGTTATAAAATAAAATAAATTTTCTTTCTAATATAACTCTTTATATGTGCTTTCGAATTATTGGGGTGATCAGGAACTTTTCATCTAAAAGCATGAAAAGCATTTTATAACAAAACTTTATAAAACACCATAGTAATGCTGAGGGATCGCTGGATGCCCAGTTATTACTGTTGGCTTTTCAGTGCGAAAAATGAACACAATAACGGATCGGATTTTCACTTATCGATTTTAATCTTTCGAGGAAAAATATGCTAATTATGCATAAATATTTTATAACATACTAAATATCCTAATTAATCAGTATTTGCTTGCTTAGGAACTTAGTAGGTCCGATATTGATGTATAGTGGGCAAATAATAATAATAATAATAATAACAAAAAATAAAAATAAATAAATAAATTGACCACCCTGAATAACTTTTGATCTAGTTATCGGATTTTCACGCTCACTCAATTACCAAAACAGTTATCAGAACTTTATGCAAGATTTCAAACACTGCCGGGATTGTATTGGTATAATTTTGTCTGACAAAAGAATAGAAATACGGTAAGTTTTATATCACAAATTGTAGAAAGATACTGCGGTATAGAATCTACCATTTGTGAAAATTTAATTAAGATGACCTTATTTCCATCTGCGACAAAGAGGCGTATAAATCGATCATAAGAAAAAAATATTTTTCTTGTGTTATATATATTTTTTTATCCCATTTTTATACTTTTAATGTAAAAAGTTTAATATTATTTTTAATGAACAACAATTGCACTTATTTGAAGTGTCAATAATCAGGGAAGATGCCAAATATCTTAACAATATAAAAGCTTTTTGTAGATTCCTACAATGAGGGTAACTAAAATTCACAGAATTTATATCTGGTAAGTTTTGCAAAATAAAAATTATGACATCTGATATCGTACCGCCGTATCGTTAGGAAGAGCATAAAAAGTTTAAGAGTAAACCATGAAGACGAAATTTTTTGCCATGGTTTACTCTTAACATTAAATTTTAAAATACCAATGGAATTACGAAATTTTTTTTTAAAAGGAATGTGGGAAATATGATCCGCAAGAAAGTGGTTGAAAGATAAGAAAGTTCATGTTGCGTCTTTCATGCAACTGATAATTTTAAGGAAAAAATAAAATGTTTTAATTTTTTTAAACTTTTTACTGTTTATTTCCAGAATGGGCAAAAATTTTTGAATCTTAAGGATCCAAAATTTGTACGAAATCCATCAAACAGTTTGAGAGAAATTTAAAAATATGACTTTTTAATACTATTCAGTAGGAAACATTACGAGGCTTTCAACGGCTTATCTATGTTACTCTCCATAGTTTGAGGGTTAACAAACCGTATATTTATTTAGAAGAAGTACATTTTTGTGTGTGATTTTGCAATTTGAAATATCGTATTCACAAATATTTTAGTATATTTAAGGTTAGTCACTCGAATCACTAAGATTTTGTCTTATTAACAGAATTCTACCCATTAGATCAAAAGTTAATCAAGCTCTTCCATTTTTTTTTATTTTGCGCTCTGTACACCATTTTTTTTTGTATCCGATGAGTAAATAATAATAAAATGTGTGGTTTGATTTTTCAAAAAATATTTTACAGCTATTTTTATTATTTCAGAGTATTAAGATAATATTAAAAATGAAGACCGTATGCTTGGAAAAATTAAATGCATGCATTCAATATTTTATTATTTTTGTATCGAATACAAAAGAGCTCATTAAAAATCCATCTGCTTGTTGATGGACAATTCGGTGTTTTGTTCATTTGGTGTTTTTGGTAAACTCTTTCGTTACTAACGCCGGCATCCATGCGATACCCTGTACTTCGCTCGTACACACAGGGTTCATCTTGTTTTAAACTAAATTAAATTATTGCATTTTTATTTGTTCCAAATATACTGGTCCCGCAGTGGACTAATCGTAAAGACACAGCTCTCACTAGCACACCGAAGTCAAGTATGACTGGCTGCCGTCAGTAAGCGGGTGGTTGACCACTTTGATCAGAATGCGTAGGGACCGAAGGTGCACGGTATCAGTTCTTGTGAAACTGTTCTACCGTAAAGTGCTCGATTTCGCCCGCAGGGCGTCGTGCTA
Source organism: Parasteatoda tepidariorum (assembly GCF_982258835.1). Taxonomy (NCBI): domain Eukaryota; kingdom Metazoa; phylum Arthropoda; class Arachnida; order Araneae; family Theridiidae; genus Parasteatoda; species Parasteatoda tepidariorum. The sequence goes on from NC_141766.1 coordinate 6,692,751, forward strand.
CTAAAGCAGAGGAGCCATCCCTTCTGCAGAGGATCAAAATTGCGATGGCATGTCTTCGGATCATCTTTAGAGATGTTTCCCAGATAGTCGCCAATAGCCCATTGTGCTGCTCTAGTGCGATGCAAAGAAAGTACCTACCAAATATATTGAAAATTTGCTTACCAACATGCAAATCACTTGAGAAACACTAAATAGATTTGTGGAGGTGAATTGCTATTGACAATGCCAACCTTCGTGTATGTACGGGTACCCCGACATAGAATCGAGTTAACATGTCTTATATACTAGTGAATTGGGATTGTATTTTTGTAGTGGTAAATACACTACAATACTTTCCCACCAGAATTATATCTGTGATAGAATTCGATGAATGGCTACCACTGCTGTTTTGTGAGAAGCCAGGAGAGCTGTATTAAGATCCCTGTACTTTTTGAGTGATTAAGTTCACGATCGTGGTCGCTCCTGTGTTGCTATTAGCAGTCGAGTGATTACGAGTACGTTGCGTGTGACCGAAACTGAGTAGTAACAGCGTGAGGATAATGTCGCAGTCACAGGTCAACTGTTCAATGTGGACCATTCATCGAAGTAGGCGTGTTCAGATCGAAGCGTGCGTTATTGCCAAGGTAGGCGTGTTCACATCTCGTCCGAAGGTCACCAATGTGGGGGGATGAGTTGTTACCAACCTTCGTCTAAAGGTACCCCGACATAGAATCGAGTTAACATGCCTTATATACTAGTGAATTAGGATTGTATTTTTGTAGTGGTAGATACCAGGGCTAAGAGAATAGAATGGCTGGTTCACTCCTTTCAAGAAACTCTCGCAGCGCCAAACTTTCGATTTTCTCCAGTGACGTCACAAGCTTGCACTTAGACTTCAAGAACGGAGCGTTCGGTCTAAGTAGCTCAAACTAATATTGGAGCATTCTTTTTTGTGACATATTTCAAGACATTTGTTGTTTTATAGAATGATTTTCCTCAGTTAATTGCAGTGAATTTCCAAAATTTAAAACTATTAATGAAATGCCAGTTTGCGCGACTGCAACTTGCGAAAATTCTGATCGAAACACAAAAGGAAAAAATATAATTTTCCACGTGTTCCCTAAAGTAAATGAACAACTATGTGAAGAATGGATTCAACGAATTGCAAACGAAATGACACAGTTAATATAAAACAACAATACGTTTATTCCATAGTTAAGAACTTTTATAAAAATTCATCATCTAAATAGAAACCGCCTCGTTACTTCAAAAAGAAAGGCACGCGAAAAAATTAAAAATGGATAAAGTCAAAGAAAATTAAAGCGTAAATAAAAAGTATAAATAAAATATGTAGTATATAGTTAAAATTCTCCTAATTTCATAACATATTTTTTAATGTAGTTATTCTAAATATTCATGATTTTTTTTAATTATATTCTCTTAAAATTAAATATCTCTAAATTATATTAACTTAAATTTAAATATCTATAAACAATTTCAAAATTTCAAATATCATTATGAACCTAAATAATTATTTTGTTTCAGTAATTAGCGTTTAAGGTTGATGCTTCCTAATGATTAAGTATGAACAAATCGCTATTAACGGCATACTTTAAAATCAGGATTCTAAATTTAACCTAACTTATAGTTATCAAAGATTATGTAGATAAGAAAGTGTCGATATATGCTTTTCTTAATTATTAAAGTTAAAACTGAACTTTTTAAAATAAAGTATTTATAATCTCATTTTCGCCAACCAGTAAAAATTTTTTATATGTTTAAAATGGTATTTTTTTAATATAATGGCCAAGAAAGTTTTTTTGAACTATGTTTATGAACGGAAATAATGAGTTAATTATGTAAAGTTTGAAATCTAATAACCAGAAAAAGTATCTTAATATCTTTGCTAGCGATCTCCGTGATCTGTGTTTACAGTGACGTCATGAGGAGAGAAATCGTAGCTTCAGCTCTAAGAGCGGAATGAACTAGACCTTCTTTCTTCTCTTTAGCCCTGGGTAGATACATTACAGATTTTAAAAAAATATGAAGAATCGGAATATTAAGAAGACATGCTTACTAATATACTTGGATCTTCCTTGATTTGTGCATCAAAAATTTTGCTTTTTGTACAGGGACGTTCAAACAATTCTCTTCCTAAAACTGCGTATTCATAACCAAATGGGGAACAAGGATCCGTATAATTCCTCTTTGTAATGTCCTGGAAAAATAATAATTTTAAATTACACTGTTTTTCGCATTTGTCTGAATGTACAATTCCTTTGAAACATAGCACCTTAACAGCAAAATTCTTTAAAACATAGCACCTTAACAGCAAAATAATTTAGGTCCTTATTGGACCAATATTCCCGAATTTCGGCTCAGTAGGGGTTCAAAGGGCCGTTATTTTTCCGATATGGGTCCTACATAGAATTGTCCGATTCACCCGATATTTTACAGCCACTTTACAACCCATATAGGCCCTCTATAGAATCATCAGATATTTTAGATTCATTTTTCAGTCAATATAAGCTTCATATTGGCCTTATATAGGACCAATATTAAAAAAATCTAGACATCTATAAAGTCAGAAAAACAATTCTAGTAGAAAACAAAAATTATAAAAATTTTAGGATACGTGTGTTAGCGGGACAACACTTCATCAGGGGACACACTGCTTGCTAACTCACAGGAGCCTTTCCGTTGTCAGTGGTGAAACCAAAAGTTAATAGTGCCCCGAGACCCCATAATGGAAAATCAAATAAGAAAAAGCAATTAGAAAAATTGAAATGTTAATGCAAAGATAAATAAATGACTGAAAATCACAAAGTAAGTCTTAATAATGACTTAAAAGTACACAAGGAAAGACATATAAATAAATAAGAAAAATAAATAAATATAAAGTTACAGATGGAATAGCCACATCAAAACAAAATATAAAGTTCCAAATCATTAAGAAAGCTTTAGAAATAAATCAAGTGCTGACCCCTTTTTTGAAAATCTTGAAAAAATAAAACAGAAAAAACATTCAATGAGTAAAAATTTGTAAAAAGATGCTGCCATCTGTATGCTTTAGGAGCATAAAATCCTAAATTTCACCGCATAGGCCTATTTATGCTGGCTTCAATATCCGCCGAATTATTTGAATGTCTTTAAAATATATTCAATCAAAATATCATAATCACAGTAATTAAAAGGAAAATTATTATTCATTAATGTAATCCTGAAATTCCCTATAGCGGAAAGAAAATCTGTTTTATTATTACAAATAAATTTAAATCTATTAATTTGAATAATCAAAATATTCTTAAAAAAACATTATTCTCAAAATATTCTTCTTCTATTCTAGACATCCCAATATTGGCCTCTTGGAGCATGTTCATATACGACCTATATTGAGCTGATTTTGAGTCAAACTGGAGTCAAGAGAAAATTATTGCTAGGGTATTACAATCCCTGGCGAAATTATTAAACGCACTCTAAGATTCTATGTAAAATCTTAATTATCAGGATACTATACTGCTTTATAGTTTTTACTCTGATGAAACCGGTTTGCACTTGTTCACGTTCGTGTATCGATTGCTTAAATTAGACAATCTATAATGTAAATTAGACGATTGGATAAAGTAGACGATCTATAATGTAAATTAGACGATTGGATAAATTAGACGATCTATAATGTAAATTAGACGATTGGATAAATTAGACGATCTATAATGTAAATTAGACGATTAGATAAATTAGACGATCTATAATGTAAATTAGACGATTGGATAAATTAGACGATCTATAATGTAAATTAGACGATTGGATAAATTAGACGATCTATAATGTAAATTAGACGATTGGATAAAGTAGACGATATATTATATAAATATAGATATATCTGGTATTATATTAGTATGCTATAGTAATTAAACCAAATTATTCGACGCACTTTAGTGTTTTAATAATGACATGTTTTGCACGGGTTTATATGCAATATTTTTATATTTAAACACATACGTCATGGGTTTTTATTCAGGAGATTTTTTATATGCTTCCTACATGCATTATTATATTATTTTCTTTAACGAATTGCATTGACTAATTGATACACGATCATATACAAGTATAAACCGGTTTCAGTCACGTAAAAACAATAATGCTGTATAGTATCATCTGATAATTCTACTTTTAGATGCAATCTTAGAATGCGTCGAATAATATGGACTGTATTGCACCAGAGAAAGGGGAACATTCGAGGTAATCTTAAAAAATCCTGACTAAATTGCATAAAAACTATAGCTTGTAAAAAGAAACCAAATTTGAAATCCACGACACGAAAGTGTTTAAGATCTGAGAAAAAAAAATCTCATGTAGTAGAAATGAAAAAAAATCTTCTTGAAGTTTTTTTAAATTATAAATAATTAGATGAAAGAGCGTCAATAAATTTAGAAAATTCATACAAAAATTTTAGCTTCGTTAAAAAAGCCGATCATTTTAGAATTATTCATTTGCTTAAAAAATAACTTAGAAACAACATTGAAAAGAATAAATGAAATTGGATACGAGTGTCGGGAAGACTATTGGAAAGAAGAAGAAAAACTCACAGGATTTCACTTTCTTAACTGCAGTCAAAACCCGTTTGAGTGAGCTGACTCATCCACGATTGTTCACAAATTCATTAAAAAATTATTTTTACCGTATGATAAAATTAGTGATTAAAATTTTAATTACCGTATGATAAAAAGAGTGATCCAACTTTTTATTAACTGGCTAAATAAATAATAAATATTAAAAACAATTAATTTTTACATTCTATGGAAGAAATTAGTGATTTTCGATAGATTATTCTTCGATAGAGTTCACCAATTTCGTATCAAAAAACTCATAACCAAATCCTCATTTTCTCCTGGGTAAAGAAATTCTGAACCTTTAATACCGATTTTAATTCCGAGAAAAAGTTGCCGAATTTTTTTTTCCATATAGGGCAACTTGTTCGCCCTAGTTAAAATAGGAAGACCATGCAAACTTTAGATTTGGCATAATGTTTAAAAAATGCCGTTATTTCATTTCCAACACTTTCTAATTTAAATTTGGACAACCAACACTGAAGAAATGAAATTAGAGATAAATGAAATATCAAATTTTCAACTCTCAGCGTATAAAATGACTTTAATTAAACGGTAGAGACCACTACAAAAGTTCACTACAATCCCTATAATCCGGATTATTAATTCCATAAGAAGCAAAAAAAAATTATAATTATTGTAGTGTTTTAACAATATTTCGGTCAGTAAATGTTTCTTCTTATTTAATCAATCTTATACAATCCTAAGTAAATTGCAAAGTTATTATTAAGTACTTTTTCCGTTCTTAAGTTATTTTAAGTTAAAAAAAGGTTTTATTGTAATAATTATTGATATCAAAACTATAGATACCGTTACTAATAATGATCTGTGTCTTCTTTCAGCTTCTTGTCTTCCAAAACACAAATTACTGAAAGAAAATAAGTAATGAGTTGTTTCATACAGTTCAAGTTCTGTTACATCAGTTCCGTTTTCTGCTTCATCTTTTGGTAAAGCATAAGTAATTTGCATAGATGCTCCACCCATATCCAAAGATCCATATGTAGTAGGCACCCATGAATCAGGATTCTAAAATTAAATAAAATTTTACAATGCACAATCACGAATTTTTTTTTCTAAATTTCATGTCCGTTAAGAGGTTGTCACCTAAAAACTATTTTTGTCTAATTGAAAAATACTTACGTGTCCCAGAAAAGGACGAAAATTTCATTTTTTGGATGAGAAAAACTTAAATTTAAAAAAAAAATACAAATAAATTGCCGTCCACCAGTTCCACTTCTCGCACATCAACTAAAATGTTTTGTGGTGACCCTACATGTCTGTTTTTTATTTTTTGAAGAAGAAAAATAAACTGTGAGCGGTTTTCTAAGTAAAACATAATGTTTTGTGTGTTCCTTCTTCTTGAGATCAAGGATTTTTTTAGGTGATCTTCCCTAAGCTGAAGGTATGTTGTGATTTCCATCCCTGTTTCTTTTTCTTTTTGATTGCTGCTTTTCTGCAATTAACTGGGTTATTACAATTGCCTGGTTGCAAGCCACTATAACTTTTTAATCGCGTGCCACCTTTTATATTGTAAAATTTTAGTTGTTAAACTCTTTCTTTTTTTAATTTTTTTATTTAATACCCTAACATTAACGGTACATTATTAAATTTTGGTTTTATTATTTAGAACTGTAAGGGAACAGAAAAAAAATATTTATGAAGCGTAACATTTAGACTTCCCGGAATTTTAAGGAAAGCCTAACTCTAACCAGGAATTAACTTAACCAAACTTGGATATCAAAATTGAAAATATGAGTTTATAGAAGTCTTCACATATATTCCGACAGAGCTAAATGTTACATTTCAAATATATTCGTGTACTGTTTGTTTTACATTCGAAACCAAAAATTTTTGAATTAAAAAAAAAATGTGTAGGATTTTAAAAACAATTTAAAGATAACATTTTTGTCCAGAAAGAACTAAACTTTAAGTGCCTTTCCGATCTTAAGTCCCTTTTCGATCTAAATATTTTTCAATTTGGAAAATTTTTTTGATTAATATGTGATTATTGCAAACGTAAATTTTTAAATCAACTTCAAATTTTGAATTTTGGAATTTTTTTTTTCGTGATACATCTTAATTTCTTAATATATACGAATTAAAATTCCTAAATTGGCAACATGAAAAACCGAAAGTTAATATGTTTTAATGTATTTTGGTGCCTTGAGTTTATGTCAAAAAGCTAAGCAAAACATTTTATCATACACGTCTAACCATCTCCTAGAAAAAAAAACTATATTTCTAGTAAATAATAAGTAATTGATTTTTAACACACTTTAATATATTATGTTTTTTAAAAGTTATATCTTAAGAATCACTGAAAAAAAAAAGAACCAAAAACTCAAGTAACACGTGAAACATTTTGCGTAAAAAATAGAAATATTTCAAATGTTAAAAAGAATAACAGAGTCAATCTTAAATTAAAAAGATTATTCTAACGAACAGAAATAAAATAAAAATAGTGTTAAATGAGGAATTAATTACAGTTTTTATCTTCTCTTTGAAAAGTAATTACTATAAAAGGGTTACCCCTAAAAAAGTGTTACAGCCTCAGAAATAAAATAACGATAATAACACAATTCAGAATTATAAGAGATGTGGAAGAAAAAAGCCCGGTTTATTCTCGGAAATAAATGTTTTTTTTTTTTTTTTTTTTGGCAGGAAATTTTGAAAATGCTGGTTCTTAAGAATTTTAATAGGGCCTTTAAAACAAAACGTTTTCATTTTTAAGCGGAAGTATTCTTTTCACGAGAAGAACCATGGTTAATAAGTTAATTAGTTTCTTGTAAACATTTTAACTTTTTGCTACTTATTTGATAGAAAATTTAAAAATTAACATTCAGCATTATGCTATTTTCTTAATACGTTGCTTAAGAAATTTATAAATATATAAAAAGTAAGAAATTTATAAATATACATAGTTCTCTTTTTAGTAATCATTATGCATTTCTTTAAAGCTGACATTTTTCGAATAAATTTTTAAGTTATTAAGTATATAGTAGTTTTTAAAATTAATAAAGAAAAAACTATTAAATTTAGTTTTATATAAAATAATGCTGGATTGACGTGTTTAGAAAAAAAAAACACATTTAAAACCATTGCAATTAAATTGATGTATATCAATAAAAATTCTAGATTTTTTTATTGCAGTGGTTATATTACGTTCATTAATCTCTCAATTTATATTAAAATTAGCCATTTTATTTGCCTCCAAAATTCTCAATATTTCCCAAAATTCCGGGTTTAACTCCTAAAACTACAGGGTTTTTCCCGTCTTTAGAAACTGTGGGATTTTCATCATTAAGAATTACTAGGAAAAGTAAGCGAAGTGTACCGCAGTATTTTAGGTCACAGGAGAACATTCAAATTAATAATATAAATTCATGTAAATTTAAGCAGCATAAATTTAATTAATATAAATTTGAGCAGAAATAAATTCATTGTAGATTATCGTCATTGTTTGATTTAGATCTTGGTAAATTCAATATTGATTCAGATCTTCATGATAGCTTTTACACGAATCGCTTACAACATTATTATTGATAAATTTACTAAAAACTTCCTTTTTTATCAATATTTTTACCATGTGCAAATCCAATTCGGGCAAATCCGTGGCTAAAAAACTGTGGAAAACTGGCAACTCTTTTTTTAAAATAAATGTTAATTTTCTAAAATCATTAAAGTTGTATAATTAAATATCAACCTTAATAATTATATACTTAAAATTATTCAGTATAATAGTATTACCTTGCACTTTGGGCCAATCCAAGGTAAGTAAAAAATTAAATTATTTTATTGAATAACCAAGGCAATAGTTACAAATTATCGCCCCTTTTTTTGGCATAGGGTGTTCAAAAACACTATTTTCCGTTTGTAATTCATTGTCGCTCCGTCGAACCTCTAAAAAGCTTTAAAATTCATTGGTAAGTATGAGAAATTGCATGATCTTCTGAAGTTATAAAATGATTAAGTATTTCTTGAGAAATATGAAAAAAAAATGTATTAGTATAGAGTGTATTATTATATTATAATAGAGTGTATTATTATATTATAATAGAGTGTATTATTATATTATAATAGAGTGTATTATTATATTAGTATATAAATGTATGTAGTATATAAATGTATATTAGTATATAAATGTGTTAGCATATATTCCATTTAATCATAAAATCCAGTCAATTTACGAAGTCAATTTTGATACATAAGAGGTAAATAAACACATTGAAACATTAAATCAAATTGGAAAAGCGCACAAGGCAGCTGAAACCAAATTTGTTTTATATAAAATAGAATATAATATATAATATATTTTTATTATATATATAATATATATTATATAATATTATATTATATAATATATTTTTATTTTAAATGTAAAGATTTTACATATGTCTTTTTCTATTTCATATATTCCATTAGTTGGTCCACTCCCTGTGTATTATCTTTTAAAAGAAACTGTCCGAAAGAGAATTCTCGTTTCTCAGACCTTTAAGCGTATCTATAAAACGCTCACTAGAATATTATTTACAGTTCAAGGAATGAATCATTTTTTTTCACTTGATATGAAAATCTCGTAGTGTCTTTACTTATTTCGAGGAATTTTTAAAGTGATTTCTTTGAATCTTTAAGTAACATAAAGTGAGTAAGGCACAATAATATCATGGGATACCTGGGGGGTCTCTAACGTTTTTCGAAGAAAATTCGAAGCAATCCAACCATAAATTCCTTCATCTTTCCCTGAAATGATTTCTATAGCTTCCACAGATAAACCAGTTTTTGTCAAATTCAAATTCAGTTGTTCCAATATTTCGTCGACTCCATCTGGATCAGTTAAACTGAAATAAAAATGTTACATGTATTTGATTTTACTCGTGAAAAGTTTTTTTATATGTTGTAAAAATTTCATGAAAAGTGCGTTCATATAAATAAAATCCGATTATTATTAGCTTTTAACTTGGAGTAGCAATTCATCTCTTCAGTGGGTCGATAAAATGAGAACCAAGCATGCTCGAGGACTAACAGTGAGTTTCCGAGGACTAAACACAGGGTTTCTGCGTTCGGCTGATCACTTAACCAGAACTTCTACTCTCGAGTCTGAGGTCAAGATGGGTACAGTAGGCCTCTGCTTTCCATGGGCTGTCACACCACTGAATTTAGTTTAGAGTAACAAGCATGTTTAAATTGATATCTGCATCTTGTTGTTGTCGTCGGCCATTAAGGCAGAGGGGGTGCAATTGTTCCAGTGGTGCCATCTATGGCCAAGAATTTGTTTTCTGCCACAACCATACACCATACCGGTTTACAGGGCGGACCCATTCAAAGATCCATTCGTAATTTTGACCTGGACCAGAGAATCATCCATCTCCAATTCAGTACCCCTAAAGGTATAATTTGTTACTGGGAACATGGAGAGCTTTGTGACTCGACAGATTTAGCGTGCACCAGTATCATTCACTACACGGGGAGTTTTCGGTTAGCTGGATTCGAACTCCAGTTATCAGGAACAGTGTCCTGCCAACTAGGCTATCCCAGCCCTATATCTCTATGTTTAAATTGATAATTGATATCGAAAAATTTCATGGAAAAGGAGACAATTATTGAGTATCCACCACAATTTTTAAAGAAAATATATGGGTGGGAAGAGATCTTTCACAAGCCTTCAAAAAACTGAATGCTAGGGAAAATTTTCTTTCTTTTGCATTATTTTTTTTAAAAATGGATTTTACATATACATGAAAGTATTGATGTTTTGAAAACTTTTAAGGTTCATTGATTAAAGAGGAAAAAATATTACTATTAGCAAGATCGTGGGAAGTCTGAATATGACTATGTAATAATTTGTTAATACACAGTCAGTCATAAATTATTGCTTTTTTTCGGAGTGTCTACCAGGGAATGTTGAAATACATGTTTGCTAAGCCCTGCTTGTACTTTTTCCTGGAATGTTTTTTAATTGTAGTAAAATGTATGTTTTTATTTAACTTGTTGAATATCACGTACGTCAACGGTGACTGTAGCGCGCGTCAGTCATTGGTGATTGATAGTGTAAAATATAATTAAAATCTAAAAAAAAAGTTACACTGCTTTAAGCAATTACTGAAAATTTGTTTAATTTTTATTTATTACAAAATAATTTTTTTCTACTCTATTAGCTGCGCGTTTCGAGTTGCTATAATACAATACGAGTACTTCTACGCAGCGCGCGTGACATGACGGGGATTTTCTTAAAAAAAAACTTGATGCCCAACGTGTTAATAAATTTTGCTGCAAATGAAAACCATCGTATGGTGCAAGCTGAAAGTAAGACTGAAAGGAAGAAAAATTGGTAGCAAAATCATTCCATTTATAGCTGATTTTAATCGGCAAAATAAACTCGAACTATTCATCCCTATTTAATTTGACTTAGTGAAAAAATACAGTCCTTTATGTATGTTATTACTGTAAATTGGTAGTCATGGATATTTTTATCTTCCCGGAAACAAGCTTTTCCGTCTAGATTTAATTTAGCTTTTAATCCTGTCAAGTTTTTTTTAAAAAAGTGCTTAGAGTTCAACATATTACGTTTTGCTCACTCCAAAGAGATAAATATTAAATTTGCAGCTCGCATGCAGTATAGTTTTTTTTCCTTCAAGCACCGCATAATTTCTGTAAATAAATAATTGAAACAAAAGTAATCACAGCATCTCATTGTAAATAAAAAAAAGTTATTTGATAGTTATGAAATTTTATCAAACACGTAATTTTGACTGCCTACTTAAGTGACTATAATTTGTTTTTAAAATAGACAATTTTGTTTCAACTTGAAATATAAAATGTTTAGTTACCTTTAAAACATAAATTGGCTATTCAATTTTTGTTACAATGACATTAAATATTTACCTATTTTGTGCCAAGCCTCCTTTTAAAAGGAGGGTTCCTTTTTCTAAGAAAGAAAAACGTACAATTGTTACATAGCTTATTTCGAAAAAAAAAAAAAAAATGCGTCTGTTATAATAAAGGAATGCCGAGATTTTACAGGAGAAAAAAAAATTCTAGTAGTAAGGAAGTTTATGGTTTAATGTCTGTGTCTAGTAAACATAATTTAAAATTACTTTCCTCATCACTATATGCGAAAGATTTAAAACTTCATATAAAAAGTCTCGTAGTAAATTAATGTGCACTTATTTGATGGTTTATGTAGCGAGGCTTTTAAAGTGTTGGAAAACTAACCCTGAGTTTTAAAAGCTTAAGTTTTTGATTATCTACCACACTAGAAATGTTTTTAAAAAAGAATAGTAATGAGCAACCCTGATATGAAGATTAATGATATAGGGTCAATAGGGGTAATAAACACTTTAGAATTTTTTTTCCGAATTATTATGTGTCTCCTTAAAAAAATTAAAGTTAATATTTTAAATGTTCTGGGTGATTTTTTTTTATTCTTTAAGAAAGTAGAAAAAATAATCAATCTAAGTAACATGTTCAGGCTTTTCATGGGTGGTCATAATTAGCCCACTAAATTTCTCATAAAGCAAAATTTTGGGGTAATTCTGACCACATGGGAGGAATAATGACCAAATTCTAGAACTATTGTTGACTCAAGGTCTGTCCGTACAAATACTCTAATCAGTACTATTCCATGCGTACTAGAGGGATCGTGATTGAAAATGGTGACTGGTGCACGTTAAATCTGTCCTGTCCATGACGAATTATACCACTAGGGGTACTGAATTGGAGATTGATCGTTCTCTGGCTCAGCTCAAAATTACGATCTGTGGATGAATGGCTGAATGAATGGGTCCACCCTATAAATAGGTGTGACGTATGGGTGTGACAGAAGTTGAATTCTTGGCCATAGATAGCACCACTGGAAAACAAGAACAATAGCCCCCATTGTCTTAATGGCCTGCAATGGTACAACAGCAGCAAAAACCTCAAAACTTTCTTCAACGGTTGAAATCACTTTGAATAAATATGCGCTGAAACTGTTTTTCAACCATTTGGATACTTTTTTTAGAATCATTTATATATTGACAAGAAGTTTTTATCTAAGAACTAATTAAAGATTCTCGAAACATAATATACACTTGGAACTTGATAAAACACATTTTTCAAAATTCTTACGAGTTTTTTAAAACATCGCTAGTCACAATTATCCTTGTGTGGTCATAATTACCCCACTTCGTAACTAACTAAACATCTGGATCTGAAGTCAAAACTTTTTTAAAGCTTAATTAGTAGGAAAGAAATATCCATTAAATATAAGCAAATATGTTCTTTTTTTTTTCTTCATAAAGGTGATATATAGGCACTTTTTGTGTAGCATTTATAAGCCATCATTTGACCATCGAAAAAAAAAAAAAACGTTCTTTCTCGGCGATATAACTGTTTTTAACACATATTAAAAATTAATCAGTTCCTCGAAAACTTTATTGCTGTTAATTTTGGAAACACTGAAAACAATTTATTTTCTTCCCTTATTTCAAGGAACATTACTTACCTTTATTTTGAGGTTTTTCAACCTAATTAATTTATTTCTCAGAAGAATTTTTAAGTAAAAAGAAGAACACTACTAAGAGAAATTTGACTAACAGTTAAAACAAACTTGACTGCACGTCCGAAAGGCTGATTTTATTTTATTTTATAAACCCAATCTTATGGGTTTACGACTACTAATGTTCAACTCCGTAGCCTTGTAATTTTGAATCCAATCCAGAAGACAAGGGAACTCCTGGATCGAGTATTGGGAGAAATTTGCCTTCATGCAGGACTTTTTGATGGAGCTAACCCGCATTTGCGTTACGTGGAGAGGAAGACCACGAGAACCTCCCGCGGTTAACCTGACGGCAAGGGGACTCCAACCCATGATCCGTCTACCACTGAGGATATTTCATGTCATCACTGTAGTCGGTGCAAGCCGGATGCGAAATTCGTTTCAACTGCGATTCGAGCCCAGTTCGCCTCATACGAAGGCGAACACTCTAACCCTAGAGCCATCCCGGGGCATATAATAGTCATTGGACTGGGCAATATTCTTTAGATTTGAAAGACACTGATTTTAAATTGGTTATAGAGACGTCACAAATAAGTCGCAGAAAAAAAGGCAGTCTCAAAAATTCATCTGTGATTCCTAGCTCTTATAAATAATCAATTTTTAATCTAGAATCATTCAAAAACTCGCCAAGTATTACATATAATAAGTTAAAGAAATTTTTAAAATTGCTAACATTTTTGATCTGCTGCAGTTTAAGAAACTTACTTGAGAAGCCTCATTCCAGCTGTTGCAGCAAAAAACAAAGGAGTTTTGCTTCTTACACTTGGATCAACACGCTTTGTAACAGATTTGGCACAATTTATTACAGGTTCAAGATGCATTGGATCCATTTCAGCTATTCCACCTTCAAGAAAAAAATACATTTTATAAAACCTTTTTTTGGAAAATAATTTATAATGAATTAACATTACTTGTATATTCCCAACGCTTTAATAGATATTGAATTCGTTCGCAATCTCTGTAAAAACTCAATTTAATGTCTCTCAAAAAAAAAGGTAAGTACTTACGTCGCACTAGAGTAGCACAATGGGGTATTGGCGACTGTCTGGGAAACATCCCTGAGGATGATCCAAAGACATGCCATAGCAATTTTGATCCTCTGCAGAGGGGATGGCTCCCCTGCTTTGGTAGCCCGATGAAATGCGCGCGAAGTCGAGCACTTTACGGTAGGACAGTTTAACGAGGATAGATAATGCTCACCCTCGGTCCTTACGCAGGTTGATCAAAGTGGTAATCCACCCGCTTATTGACCACAGCCAGTGATGCTTGACTTTAGTGTTCTACTGGGAACCGTGTCTTTACGATCAGTCTACTGAGGGACTAAAGAGTATTATGCTAACAGCACGTTGTGTTTCCAGGTAGTCACCCTCCCAAGTACTGACCACGACTAATAATGCTTGACTTCGGTGATCGGACGAGAACCTGCATTTTCATCATGGCATGGTCATTGACCTAAAAAATTAACCTAATAAACAAAATCGAAAATACCGTATAAATTTTTTTTTGTTGCTGCTTTTGAAACAAAATTAATTTAATTTGAATTGATCAGATTTGACACACCCGAATTAGGTAAGATGGTATAAATGCAACGGAAATTTTGGCCCCCAGTGTTATTCTTCACTTTTAATAAGAGCGTAGTGAAGAATTAATTCATAAAATTGAAGTCAAAACCGACAACATCAAGAAAACAACCGACAATATTTCCGATAAGAAACTTTTGTTACCACTTTTTAAATTTTTTCTTGCTGTGGCCAACACAGCGTTCCCTTAGCTTCTGAAAATAATTTTTCTACTGGAAAATGTTTTAATGCAAATAGTTTAAACAAATATATTAAGGGCCGGAAGGGGCCGGGATAGCCTGGTCGGTAGGGCGCTGGGCCCATGCCCGAGAGTTCGTGGGTTCGAACCCCGCCGGCCGAAGACTCCGAGTGTAGTGAAATGGTGACTGATGCTCATTAAATCTGTCGAATCGCAAAGTCCTCCATGTTCCCATAACAAATCAATACCTCTGGGGTATTGAATTTGAGATGGATCGTTCTCTGATTCAGGTCAAAATTACGATCTGTGGATGAATGAATGGGTCCGCCCTATAAACGGGCGTGGCGTATGGGTGTGGTAGAATCGAACTCTTGACCATAGATGGCGCCACTGGAAAACAAGAACAATTGCACCCCTCTGCCTTAACGAGAGAGAGAACGAGAGAGAGAAAGGTCGTATGACTCATAACAAGGTGTTTTCTGTCCATTACCAATTCTTAATATCGTTTGAGAAACTGTATCTTAAAAAAGAGTTTGGCTAAAAATACTGAAAAAAGTTTTATTCGAAGAAGATTTTATTTTCGGGAGAAATAAATACTTTTTATCGGTTATGACTATTAAAGAAAAGTTCCTTTAAAACAAGCTAGAATAAATGTATTTTTAACCAGTTTTTGCTCTTTACCATCAAATATCGTCTTTTGATGAGTGATTTTTCTTGAAGTTTTAACCACCATTTATTTTTGATTTATAATCATTTAGTCTCTAAGCAGTTTAAACAATATGTAAGAGCTGTTATTTGCATAGTGAATTAAGAGAACGCCATACCACGGAAGAAAATTTTCATCTCAAATTCTCTTTTTCCATCATTACTCATTTAAAGGAAAGAAAAAGTAAGTTTAGGCAAACCTAGAGTTTGTTATGAAGTTCCAACTGATGAAAAAAATGCTGCAAATTATTAAAATGCGCAAACATTATTAGAAGAGAACTTCACCGTCGCGTAATCTTAAGTTATCATTTCATGATTCATTTTCATTTGTATATTTTAAAACTTTCTTTTCAGCATTTGAAACTTCATGGCATACTCTAGGTTTGTCAGAACTCACTTTTCCTACACTTAAAATTTCAAATTTGTAATGAAAGAGAATTTGAAACGAAAATTTTCTTCCGTGGTATGGCGTCCTCTTAAGAGGACGTTGTGTCAAATGCTTTTCATAGGTGAATTTTTTGTATTCTGAAAAAATTCTTTCAGCTTAACATTTACTCTCTGTGTGACCTCACTTTTATTATGACTAGAAATTTTAAATTAGTAATGGAATATCGGACCCTTTACAAATTCGTTTTTCATCAAAATTCATTCTGAATTTTCTTCTTTTTTAAGTTTATGTTGAGCATGATATACGTTTCAAGCTTCCAGAAGAAATAATTAGCTTCTTCTAAGATGAGATGTGTTATAAAAAGAGTAAACTAAAAAAATAAAACTAGAAAAAAAAATGATGAATGTGCGTAAACCAAGCCCTTCACCAGTAGGAGTATAAGAGTTCGGGGAGATAAGGAAAAGTATGATCTTAGTTTGACTAGGTTTTGGAAACATTTCCTGGTCTTGTGGTTGAGAAATGTTTTATTTATTTTATTCTCTTTTCCGCTTTTACTCCTTGAATTCTTAGAGCAGGTCGGGTTCTGCTGGGAGGTTTTTTCATTCCTTACCCACCCCTACGGTCTCGTACATTCGTTAATTCGGTACAATTCAGACTCCTGCATGTTTTATCGATGAAAACTAATTAAATTCCCCTTTACCAAAATTTATTAAATTTTGTTTTTAGACAAAACATTTATTATAATTTATTCAGCACTTTCCAGAAATCATTATTCTTCGAAGTTATTAATGATTTCATGTATGCTTATAAAGAAAAAGTTTCTCTTTTTTCGAAATCATTATTTATCCACATTTTATCTATATAACATTAAAACATAACTGTCAAAAACGATTTGTAATTGACGTCTGGGCATTATCTTGGTCGGAAAAATCATTGGATAGAAATTTACATGAAAGGAAAATCTTTGACAGTCATTAGCTAAAAATTCATTTAAATTATATTGTTTATACATTATATTATATATTATTGCTTTCGATTTTGCTTATATTTAATAAATGAAAAGCTTCAAAGTAAACTTGTCATTTATTTATTAATTTGTAAAGTAATCACGTCATTAAATAAATACTCCCAAGAAACTGAAACGGTAAGATACTACCTGATTAAAAAATTCATTCTGTTCAAAAACTCATAAATAGGTAATAAAAGTCGACATGTTTCAAGCACTAAAACCAGGCGCCCATTTTCAACTCTAGCTAGACATGGATGAAAACAAAAAAAAGTGATTTGAAATATAAAACGAAAAGTTGCCAATGAAAATGGCAAAAATAAAGGTGAGAAGTAAAATTAGAAAAAACACAGTAGCCGAGAGAGAAAGAAGATGTAAAACAGAACAAGAAGAGTCCGAGAGAGGTAAATCAGGGTAAAATGCACTTCCACGCGCTATGAAGATGTGGTGAGGAACTAATGTTGTTAACAAGGGAATCAAGATTGAATCATATGAATAAAACAAGATTCCAGGGCATCGGTATGACTGAGGTGAAAATAATTTTGGCATCGTTGAAGGTGAATTAATGCCCAAGATTCCAATAAAGAGCAACAATTGATGAAGAAAATTTTAAAATAATAGAAAATTAAAGTTATTTAAAAAAATTTTTGATGTTAATTTTTGTCTGTGGACTTACATTATGTGAAAAGAAGTACAACTTGATTATAAAAACTCAGTATCATTCGGTATAGAAAATAATCGTGTTTAACCTTTGATAGTCGAGTTAATGCAAGTTAATGATTTGTACATAATTTATTTTTCTTTAAATTTTAATTGCATTAGTGTTTCGATTACTGCTTGTTTCTATTACAACTTTATGTAATTTAGATTCACACAAATTTGTTTCAAAACAGTAGCTATAATTAAAATAAACTCATGAAATTTTAAAGTGACATCACCACATGTTTATTTTTCTTATGTACATACACAAGCAATTAAAAATAAATGAACGTTAAAGAACGTAACTCGAAACTCATTTTTTAACTAAACTCATTTTTGTAACTAAGCTGTAAGTTATCAAACAACTCTGATTTTTCTTGAAATATCAGAAAAAACAGAATCGTCTTTTAACAATGTGATAAAAAGTCGTTTTTCACGCGTCTCTTCCGAATGTATATGGGTGATTCTCACGAAACATGACAATTCGGGCCAAAAATTTTCTTCAAATTTAAAGTTTTCAAAATAATCTAACATTTTTTTTGTATACTTCTTTAGCTACACTTACTAATATCTTATAGACAGCAGTGTAGTTTATTGACATTTGCTCGAGAAAAAAAATAAAATAGAAATTCCCCATATCTTGAATGCCAGGAAAATGACATATTACCTTAGAAGTTTAAAAAGCAGTCATTTTAAGTTAATAGTAATCAACTCAACTTAGGCCTTTATGTTAGATGGACCATAAATTGCTTAAATTAATTCTTTTTATCCACTGTAGAAAGAAACAAAAACTTTTTTGTTGCTGATATGTACAGAATAAAATTGTGTATAATAATCAATCATTAAATAAATAAATAACTTTGATTACATCCAAGCATATTACAATCATACATAAACTTGGTATTAGGTTAATATTTGCTTTCCCTCTTTACAGTATTAGCAGTTAAAAAGAATTTCTGGTAACACTTCAATCTCCTGGCATTCATAAGCCACGAAAATGACAGCCAGGATAATGACAAATTCGCCATTTTATAGCATATAACTTTACTTTAAGTTAGTATTTCGGCCGAAGACGTTTATATTCTGCATAAAACAACAGTATTTCTTAAAATAACTCAGATAAATCTATGTAGTTTTTGCTATTAATGATTTCAAGAAGCCAGGAAAAAGACAGCATAAAAACCTACTCACCTTGAAAAATTTTTTGAAATAGATTTTAAGCCAGGAAATTGGTTCTTTATTCATGCAACAAGACATGTTCAGATAGGAGGGTATTTAATCAATCTATTAACATAAGATATTGATTCCTGGCGCTATCTATTTTGGTTATAAATCACTAAATAAAAGTAGCCAGGAAAATGACAGATTTTCATGGGACAAACAAATTATTGCCGGAAAAAATTATTTTAAACGAAGTTTCAGTAGACAATACCCTCTGCGTATATTCTAGAAATGCATACATAGGATAAGATTAAAAAAATTAGATTTTGAAAAATGTATGGGAAGTTTTGAAGCTAGTTATTATTGGAAATATTGTTTGGGACATGCCAGGAAAATGACATTTTGATATTCAATTAAATTTTTTAAGTATACAAAACCGTCAATGCTAGTGCAAAGTCATTTTAAAATGCTAATAGCAATGCTATTTATTAATTTTTTTTAAAAAAAAGTTCTTTTAGTATTATAGTATTAGATCTTGGAGCAAGGGACAGTGAATATCATGTTTCGTGAGAATCACCCATATATTTAAATTTTTAAAAATCTTTTTTTAATCGTGGGGGCTAAAATTGTTCCTCTGTCTAAATTCCATACCCCTAGCACAAACGGTTCTAATGCTAGACAACTTTTCCTGTTATTTATCAGTTAGTCAAGTATATTTTGGTGACAAAAACTTAATTTAAATGCGAAGGAGAAATTAAAGAAAAATTGCCGTGTTTGAGTTACTTAGGGAGAGAAGTAAATTTTTTTTTTTTTTTTGAGTAATATTCTTGAAAGTATAAAAGTCATTTGAAGCAGAGACAGGTCGTTTCATAATAGCAAATTCAGTTTAAAAAACATGATATTGAAGTCAATAAAAAATGTTTCGAATAGTTTAAGACAAATAAAAAGAATTTTTAAAATGCTAATGGGCCGGGATTGCCTGTTTGGCAGGGAGCTGGACTCACGTTCGTGAGAATGGGAGTTCGAATCCAGCTGGCCGAAGACTCCCCGTGTAGTAAATGGTGATTGGTGCAAGTTAAATTTGTGTGTTCACAAAGCTCTCCATGTTCCAATAACAAATTAAACCTCTGGGGGTACTGAATTGGAGATGGATCGTACTCTGGTTCAGGTCAAAATTACGATCTATGTATGAATGAACGAATGACTTTGTCAATGGGTCCGCCCTATGAAACGGGTGTGACGTATGGGTGAGGCAAAAGATGAGTTCTTGGTCATAGATGGCGCCACTCGAAAACAAGAGCATTCGAGCCTCTGATTCGGGATACTTTTTTGTAGTTAGGCTGTTATTCCTTATCAATATGACTCAAAATTATTGGTGTAGCCACATTGGTTATAATATTTCTTCTTGATATCATACTACTTAATTAAAGTGTATTCAAATTTTCATGCGTAATATACATCTGAAAATACTGATTTTAATTTATACTTTTTATTCTCCATTTTTAAATTTTTCTAAACTATGTACTTTAATTTACAAAGATATACAAGTAAATCATTATGATATTGCTTTTTTTTTTATTTACTTCACCACCAATAGGTTTATTCAAATATTTCAAGATCGCTACTGAAGTTTATTTTTTTAAAAATTATATCTTAATTTTAATTAATTAATTTGATTGTGAAAAATTACAGAAATAACTTTAATAATAATTTTAAATTCAAAACCATATTAATTTTGCCAAACTAGAATTTTATTAACTAATTATTATTGCAGTACTTGAAATGCGGTTCTTGTTATATAATAGCACTTAATTGTTTTTGTATTTTCACTGCGGAAACCCACTCTGTATACAAATGTAATGCATTAAACAGATGAACATGGTACATATTGCGTTACAAAATAATTGGAAAATCAAAAGAAAGTTGCTTATTTCTACTTTAATCACATTGCAATGAATATTGTAAGAATATCATTCTTCTTAAATGTCTCACTGAAATACTTGAACTACAGAGATGCTATTTAATGGAAAGGAAAATTTTCCCTGCTGTTCAGTTTATGTCATATAATAACCTCATACTCTTTAATTTATTTTTAAATTATTTTTAATTAAGGGTAAAAACACAGACATTAACTTTTTAAAAAATTTCAACTACAAAATTCATTTTTGACAACAAATTTTCTTTATTTTGTTAAAACTGATGTGTTTAACGAATGTAAATACGAAAGTAGAATACATAAAGCTGGCATTTTAGTTGCTCGCATAGACTTTTTATAAGAAATTATTTCAATTTCTGATTGAAAAATCATAATTCGTTGAATTCAAAAATGTTTGTCAGCTATAAAATTGCATTGCTCTTGTAAAGAAGGGTAAGTATAAAAAATCAGCAGTGCATATTTGCGACAGAAAATATTAAAAATTTAAAAACATTAACCTTGCATCGTCTACTTCAATTGTACTAATAAATCTTGCATGTATTCAAAAACAGTGGAATGATTTAATTGAACTTGAAGTTAATGGAAGTAATAATTTTGATAGTTAACCTAAAAAATCATGTTTTGAATCACTCTACAATATTACTTTATGATTTGTCTACACTTTAAAAACTATATTTTACAGAAAGTTTCTTAATTTTGCAATAAATATTTTATCAATTATTCAGGTTAAATATACTTATCAGCACCCATTATAGTAAGTTCAGTTTTTTTATTTGTTTGAATTTAATTTTCAAACATAGTTTTACACACGTAAATTTATTTGTTATGTACTTAACTTTTTGTATTACTTCTTACATTTCTTACGTATTTAACTCCTAAACTTATATATTTTTTGTGCAAATAAATTCTATGATATAAGTTGATCATTATTATTGTGTAAACATCTTTTGTTGAAAAATTTCACATATAATATATTTTCAGACCAATATTTGGAATTGTGCTGGATATCTTCTTAAGAAACTAAATAAAGGATTTAAATATGCGAAATTCGAAAAGTGTTCGCTTTTTCAAAACTAGGTCCCTTGGATCAAAATGAAATGTTACATGATGATGTTGGCTCTCTATCAGTTAAAGAAGTAACTTTTATCTAAAAATCACTTCTTACAATTATCCCTTTCCTAAAGGCAACAACTCGAATTTTTAAAAAAAATTACCACATAGGATTTGTGTTGCTAAAGAACTTGCCACTTGGGATTTGAGTTGCTGGTACAGCACCCTCTACTGGCAAAATTAAACGAATTATGTTTAACTTTCAGTTTAAGAATCATGGGGTGCTAAGACTTCCTTTTCTGTTTCTTAAAATTAATGTAATAGATTTTAATGTATCGCCTATTTTTAAAAAGTGAAGCAATAATTCACTTATTAAATATCCCTTTCCTAAAGGCAATATCTTGAGTTTTTAAAAAACTTGCATCTTGAGTTTTTAAAAAACTTGCCACGTGGGATTTATATTGCTAAAAAACTTGTCATATAGGTTTTGTGTTGCGAAAAAACTTGCCGCGTAGGATTTGTGTTGCCGGTACAGTACCCTCTACTGGCAAAATTAAACGAATTATTTAACTTTCAGTTAAAGTATCATGGGGTGCTAAGACTCTCTTCTCTGTCTCTCAAAATTTAATAAGTGAATAAATATAATGTAATAGATTTTAATGTATTTCATGCTTTTAAAAAGTGAAACAATGATGCGCTTTTTAAAAATCCCTTTTCTAAAGATAACATTTTGAGTTTTTAAAAAACTTGTGCTTAGGATTTGTGTTGCTAAAAAACTCGCCACTTGGGATTTGCTGCGCCGGTACAGCACCTTCTACTGACAAAATTAAACGAATTATGTTCAACTTTCACTTTAAGCTAAGACTTCTGTCTCTTAAAATTAATGTATTTCATGTTTTTTAAAAAAAGAATCAATAACAGTTATGTTATGTAGAGTCAGATGAGGTTCCTCTGATTTGAATAATTGACACCTGTGGAAGTGGTACAATGCAGGATGTTTCTTTGTGATGTCGAACACACAATCTTTGTTAAAAAGTGTTTACCTTTGGCAAAGCAATTTGTAGCTTGGGTTACTAAGCCAGTTCCTTTATGTTTATTGCTTTTCCATGAATATAATAGTGTATTTGTTTTTGTAGATCCAGCATCCATAACGACGCCGTACTGAAAAGAAAAATTATATTTTCATACAATAATGGGTTTGATAAAAATAATAAGAAAAGGAAAAATAATATTAATAAATTTTTTGAAAAATGCACAAAATAATTTCATTTTGAAAAAAAAAAGTTTTTTTTAACGAACACTTCATGAACTCAGAATTTCGGAGCAGTGTACTAAAAATTACAAATCTAGGTCAATTCTCAATCAAGTAGATTATTAACTACTTTTGCAATTGTAATAAATTCTCATAATGACAAAAATTTCGAAGTAATTACTAAATTAGTTTCTAACATTGTATCTTAGATTGAGATCTAAATTAAATTCTTGGATATCGAAAGTCAAAGAATTCAAAAAGCAATCAAAATTTAATATTTATTTCTTGGCTTAATGAAGTAGTTTCAAAATAATAATGAATAAATTTGTTTTTCAAATAAATAAGAATATTTTAAACTAATACGTAAGAGTCTTGATAATAATTTGGATGATTTAGATGAAATGAAATTAATTTCAATTGTCATTTTGGTACCACTACAAAAAAGTTTCTTTAGAAAAAGTTAATAACAGTGATTTATGTATCCGACTACTCCGTGATTGTCAAAGAGCCAAAATGAAAAGAAATTTTAACTGTAAAATATTAAATATATTAATATATATTCGTTTCTGTTATATCATCCGTTACATCATATAGAATATCAAATATGATAATATATATTCGTTTTGTTATGTCATTCGTTATGTCATATGAAGAATAAATATATTAATATATATTCGATTTTGTTATATCATCCAATATATCATATGTAGAATATCAAATATAATAATATATATTCGTTTTTGTTATGTCATTCGTTATATCATATGTAGAATAAATATATTAATATATACTCGTTTTCTGATATCATTCGTTATATCATATGTAAAATATCAAATTTATTAAAATCATTCGTTTTTGTTTTGTTGTTTCACTTAAAGTAGGCTATATATGTTGTGAAACAACTTTCTAACTATGATAGCTAAATTAACAGTTTTTTGTTGTTGATAAAACGTTAGTTTTATTGTTAATTAGTTATGCAAAAAATATAAATGAAAGATGATTTTTCTATTTAAATATTTGAATTGTTTAATGTTAGGGAAAAAAAGGATTTGTAAGAACGCGGCAAAGAATGAGTCTTTTCAATCCAGAATGTAACAACAATATTTCGTACATACTTTTTTTAACACTGAGCATAATTATTCCGGGCACAATTCTGAACTTCGAGGTCGGGGAAGCTGAGTATATTACTGATGTAACTGTTCAGACGTTTCTTCGTATTCTGAACAGATAAAGCGGTTTTAGAAAATCTAAATTCGATAGGTTAATTTAATACCACTATTATAAATTCATAGGACAACTTTGTAGAAAGAACTTTTAATGTCTTATCAAAACAGATTAATTTCTTAAAAAATCATTCTGAGAACGGATTCCTTTGAATTCAATAGTCTAATCTTTAATTTTTTAAAACAAAATTCTTTAAAATGAAATAGACACTACCATCCAGAGCATAACTCATAAAAAGGTGCTTCTGATAATGTTTTCAAGCTGATTACTTAATACTTATCTTTTTCAAATAATATTAAGTAATCAGTTTCCTTGGATTCAACTGATTATCTGAATTTGATAAAAATGAAATATAGTTTGATCTTGTTTATTTATTTGTTTGTCTCTCTTGTAAAGAAAGTGTTTTTATAAATATGGACACATAAAATCATTTTTGGTAGTGTTATATAGTTTCTAGAATTATTATAAATCTTTTTTTTTACTGATGTTGGTTAATTAACCCACCATTGTTCATGGACGGGAATTAAAAAAATTGCAATAATTTATATAAAGCAGGTATATCAAAACTTATGCGAAAAATTTAAAATTTCAGTTTGTCCTTTTCTGGCGTGCCACTTTTTTAAAATTTTTTTTTTCTAGCTGCTGTACTTTGATCTTCTATAGAAGTAACACCATATTTTCTGTTAAATTGCTTCAATGGAACAGTATTTTTAAAATATTTCAGCTTAAATTTAAGCTAAGATTCTAAAACCAGAGGCAATAAAACAAAATCGAGGAAAATAATGTTAGCTATTTTTGATGTTTAATAGTATGAACAATTAGGTGTATCAATACAGTTCAAAATGCGATATTTATTGCGTTTTTGCGATTTTGCAAAAATACACTCATGGACAAAAGAATTAGCGCACCAAGAAGGAGTCGACAGAATGAAACGAAATTTTACATACGTAATGACTACTTTGATATAAGTAAATGATAAGAAAATCAAAGAAAAAAGATAATCTTTGATTTTCTAATCATTTACTTATATCAAACTAGTCATTACGTATGTAAAATTTCGTTTCATTTTGACGTCTCCTTCCTGGTACGCTAATTTTTTTGTCCATAAGTGTATATTCATTTAAAACTGTACACATTATAACAATAAAAAACCTCATAAAATCAGTTCTTCTCTTAACAGCTATACTATTTATATCTGAGTCACTTAAATCTAAAACTGGGCGTTATATATATATATATATATATATATATATATATATATATATATATATATATATATATATATATATATATATATATATATATATATATATATATAAATTTTTTTTTTCCTTTCATTTTTTTTTTACAGTTGATCATATAAAACAACTTCATCAATCATGTAAAAAACACTTGCCATTGCGCAAAATTTCATGTAATTACAGATTTTTTTTGGTGATAGTTTACAATTTAGTTATCTCTTTAGATCTCATAAAACATTCCCCATAACTTTAACTTCTATTGTTAAGAGAAAATGGGAAATCGTACTTGAAATATTGTTTTCCATGAATGTTAGTAAATAAAACTGCTTTATATGCACTTCTTCGCCATCGAAATCTCGCGCCGTAGGTTCGCAATCTCTGATTAAAGTAAAGGAGATGCTCCTCAAAAATATAAGTTACTAATAAACATACGGGATGGGGGTCGGAAATACCACTATTATTATATATATATTTATTAAACACTATTTCGATAATGAAGATCAAAAAATATTCAGATTAAGGGTTGCATGTCAATATTTAAGCGAGAAAGAAGCAAAAATGTCACAGAAATCTTCCAAATCATTATTGAGGAAGGTGGCAATACAAAACCTGTTTGATTGCAAGAAAAAAAATCTGGAGGAGTAAAAGAGTAAATATTATAAAAAGCTTTACGCTTTAACCGGCAATTAAGCAAATAAATTATTTTTTAATTCTTATCAAATGTAGATTTATTTTCAATCTAAAAGGCATTTAAAATATATATTAAAGGTGGTCACTAAGGAACACCCAGTTTATTAGGATTAATAGCTATGATTCTTCTAATTTAATTAATTCCCTTTCCCTGCACACTACCATTTGGCAACACTCCGAACTACGTCACGGAAACTGGGATATGAAAACAGTTTCTTTCAGACAGTGATTTGAGAGCATTTCACTCACCTTAGTCTTGTTTAATAACATAGCTTATTAATAATTTTATACTTTAATTATGTTAGAGGCTCGTTTCCGCTCACCAGTTCTTTTCAGATCGTTTCTCTCAATTATTTCACTTGATTAACTTGTAGTGGGAAGAATTGTAGATAAAAGAGGTAAGAAATGAATGCATTGGAGTGACTTTTCTATTTAATTACTCCAAAAGTAATTGGAAATTAAATAGAGGCATATTCAGAGTGTGAGACTTCAAAAGATTATACTGTTTTTAGTGTTATCAACCTACTGCTAGCAAATAAATAAGTAAATAAATAAATAAATGAAAATGAAAAATAAACAAATAATTAATTAAAAAAAACTGTGACAGTTTGTATGAAAAAAATCACTTCACTTGCTTATTTCACATTTATTTGTTGTTCTAAAAGGGTCATTTTTCTTTATGAACTTTAGACATGCTTCATTTTTTTGAATTTAAATTTGTTTTAAGTGCTTTTACTGCGAATTTTTGCTTGTTTTATGTTTCATAAATTTTTCTGCGCAAAAACTATAAGACTTAGAAAATTGAAATTACTTAGGCTTGTAAAAAATCTTCAAAGAGTAGTTATTAACTGTTAAGTTTGAATTTGTAGAATACAAGTACAGAGTTAAAATTTAACGTGATGAAAGGTTTAGTTTCAATGTTTTTTTTAATTTTTTAAAATTTTTTTAAAAATTTTAGTTTGTTTGAAAGTTATTGCAATCTTAAGAGCTTTTTTTAAAGATAGTTTTTACATTCTTTTTGTTTCAAATAATAACTGTTTACCCATTATAGAAGAATGACTTATTTATCATTCTCGAGATTTTCATTTTTTAAGTTCACGCTAGATTCGATATCAAAAACAACAAAAAAGTTAACCAACAAAAAATAAAAATAGAATCGAGAGAGACGCTTGATGTTAACAGACATAAATCCTAGCATTTGTATCGAAATTTTTAAAAATATGGAGAGATGAAAGCTGCTTTCAATTTGAAAAGTTGTATAATGTGCAGGGGTTATGGAAATACTTTTATGCTAAATCTATGTAAACAGTATTTCTTTTAGCAGCAAATGTTTTGGAAGATTGTGGATGGCAAAACTGTTGGAGCAATTTGAAAGACCATCATTGAAGGTTTTAGAAATGATATCTTGTTTACCCATGCCAAATTCGGATTGATCAAAAACGGGAGATGAAGTTAAAACTTTTTTTCTAGTTTAAATACCAGCAATTTTGAAATCATTCTATAGGATTGCGATATTTATATTAGAATGATTTTAAAATTATAGTGGTCTTAAAAAAAGGAAAAAGGATTTTAACGTATAATTTTGTTCGAAGCAAAAAAGGGTAAAAAAGACGCCACTTCTAAAAGCTTCAAGCACAATCTTTCAAATTGTGCCAACAATTTTGCGACTGAAAATTTTCCAAAACATTTACTGCTAAAAGAAAGATTGTTTACGTAGAGTTAGTATTTGTTTCCATATTTTTGTCCAATCTCTGTTAGTTGAGCCGCGATGGCTCAGGGGATACTGCCTTCGCCTTCCAATGAGGTAGACCGGGTGTGAATCCCAACGATGGCTGGTCTAAACGAATTCCACATCCAGTTTGCACTGACCACAGTGCTGAGGTGAAATATTTTCAGTGATGGATGAATTATTGGTCAGAGTCCCCTTTGCCGTCAGGATAACCGTGGGAGGTTCTCGTGGTCTTTCTCTCCATGTAACGCAAATGTGGTTAGTTCCATCAATAAGTTCTCCGTGAGGGCAAATTTCTCCATATATTTGATTGAAGAGTTCCCTTGTCTTCTAGATTGAGTTAAAAATTATAAGGCTGCGGAGTTGAACATAAGTAGTTAGTCGTAAACCAAAAATTTGGGTCGGCTGTTCAACGACGGTTATAACATGAAATAAAAATAAAATATCTGTTGATTATAGTTATATAGATCGTTGACAAGTAAAATTACTCTTGTTTCTTCTTATTGTGGCTATGTATTATGTATTTTTAAGTATATTATAAATAGTTTTTATGAATAATATATTATGAATAGTTTTCACATCTCAGCAATTGTTCATTTTGTTGCGATTAACATAATAACAAAATATTTTTATACAAAACTATAATTATTATATTTTATATAAACAAATGACTTTTGAAATGAATTGAATTTTAAATTTAAATTTTAAAAGGAAAAAAATATTGACTTTTTAAAATAGAAAAAACAGAGATACCACGGGACTTCTTAGTAAGTTAAAATGATACTGAAAAGCTTTTGATAGTAATGTAAAGTGTTCATAATAGCTAGAAAAATTAAATTATGCATGAATTAAACTAAAATAGCCCCTAGCTACTTTTAATAATAAAGAAAATTATAATACTTACATTTTGCTTCAATGATTCTCTTGAAATTGTTTTTAAATTTTGCTTCATTGAGTTCAAATTGTCGCGACTTCAAAAAAGTCTTTAGCTAGTTTTTAAAATAGCCTTTGCATAAAAGTGATAATCATAAAATTGTTTCATTAAATTATATATAAACTATCGAAAATTTGTGTTTTTTTAAGGCTTTTAAACTTTAAAATTAAAAATTACTATAGTGGGTCTTGAGGTTTAAGAAAGTAGTAACTATGAAAAACGTACTAAACTATTTCGAAAACGTACTGAAAGTGAAGCAATGCTTTTGCAGATAAATCAGTTAATCAGTAAGTCACAGAATTTTGACGCAGTTAAATTTACTTTAGCTCATAAAAAATAATAACATGGAGGTAGTAAACATGGAGGTGGAAAACTTCTACATAGATTTCAATTAAGGCTTTGATAAACAAATGAGTTATAATGTAACTTACATCATCGGGATATTTTCCTCCTGTTAATCCATAAATCATGGAAATGACTAGAATTCCAGCAACACATATAATTAAGGCAGCTAATGCAATCATAAAAGGCCATTTTTCTCTTGATAGAAATGATTGTCCTGTAAGAAAAACATATTTATTGTAAAAAAAGACTATCCGAACCGATTAATTGCATTCACATCTTTTCACTAAAATCATTGAGGGATTTACTTTCTTCAGGGAAATCCCCCTACAGAGTTTTTCTATGAATCTCCCTTAAGGAACCGTTTTTATCATTAAAACAATTTAGGGGTTTACTTTCTTCAGGGAAATCACCCCACAGAGTTTTTCTATGAATCGCCCTTAAGGAACCGTTTTTATCATTAAAACAATTTAGGGGTTTACTTTCTTCAGGGAAATCACCCCACAGAGTTTTTCCATGAATCTCCCTTAAGGAACCGTTCTTATCATTAAAACAATTTAGGGGTTTACTTTCTTCAGGGAAATCCCCCCCACAGAGTTTTTCTATGAATCTCCCTTAAGGAACCGTTCTTATCAATAAAACAATTTAGGGGTTTACTTTCTTCAGGGAAATCACCCCACAGAGTTTTTCCATGAATCTCCCTTAAGGAACCGTTCTTATCATTAAAACAATTTAGGGGTTTACTTTCTTCAGGGAAATCACCCCACAGAGTTTTTCCATGAATCTTCCTTAAGGAACCGTTCTTATCATTAAAACAATTTAGGGGTTTACTTTCTTCAGGGAAATCCCCCCACAGAGTTTTTCAATGAATCTCCCTTAAGGAACCGTTCTTATCATTAAAACAATTTAGGGGTTTACTTTCTTCAGGGAAATCACCCTACAGAGTTTTTCTATGAATCTCCCTTAAGGAACCGTTCTCATCATTAAAACAATTTAGGGGTTTACTTTCTTCAGGGAAATCCCCCCACAGAGTTTTTCTATGAATCTCCTTTAAGGAACCGTTTTTATCATTAAAACAATTTAGGGGTTTACTTTCTTCAGGGAAATCCCCCCACAGAGTTTTTCTATGAATCTCCCTTAAGGAACCGTTCTTATCATTAAAACAATTTAGAGGTTTACTTTCTTCAGGGAAATCACCCTACAGAGTTTTTCCATGAATCTCCCTTAGGGATTTGCTTTTATCATTTTCCTGCGACATATACATAGGTACGAAATACAAATTCAGGTTTCCCAGAATTCTCATAAAAAGCTTGATCTAGCCCGGAAGTTACATAATTTAACCAAAAGATTCAGTAGAAAATTAAAAATTCTGAATTAAATCTCTGTTAATGCAAACTTTCGTGCTGGGAGATATATCATGATATTTTTCCCTTAGCATTCTTTCTTTACACTTTCGAACGTGAAAACTAAAATCTATTTCCTAACTATGCTTTAAAAAATACATTTAAGCTTTTGACTCAAAAGACGAAACCTTTAAATTATTCTGGTACATTATATATATATATATATATATATATATATATATATATATATATATATATATATATATATATATATATATATATATATATATATATATATATATATATATATATATATATATATATATATATATATATATATATACTTTTTTGAAACTGACTTTCGAAAAGAAAAAAAAGTGTTTCGTTATACACCTTAATAAACAGCTTTAATAATAGTTCGTCGGTGAATTTTTAAATCAGCGAAAAACGCGCTTTTTCACTTTTCTACTCAAATTTAACAACGAGAATTGCGTGCTTACTTTTCCTCATTTATTTAAACAATAAGCAAAATCATTTCGGTACCCGAATTTCGGATTCAGTGTGGATATTAATATTACAGATGTAACTCTTAAGGCGATGTCTTCGTATTCAGATCTCAAAATGATATAATGAGTTTTAAAACTCCAAATTCCTCTTATGTAAATTTACTACCACAATTATACATTTATCCTGAATTTCAGGCTCAATGTGGCTATTTATATTGCAGATGTAACTTTTCAGGTGATGTATTCGTACTTTAATTGATAAGCTGTAATTCAACCCTATATGATAAAATTAGTTTCAAAAGTTGATGTTCCTTTTAACGTTAATTTACTACCACTATTATAAATTTATATCACCCGTGGGAGCCTCATAAAAACAACTATTGACACTTTTAAAATCTTTTTAAAAAAAAGACTAATTTACTGAAATGTACGAAATAATTTATGATAATCGACGATATCGCATCACTAGTTTCTTTGGATTCATTAGTTTATGTATTTTTTTGTACAAATAAATATAATACAAATAAAAGAAGCGGAATCAAACGTCATTTTCTTAAACAAGCATTTCCAGCTGTGTCAACACCTCCTAGAAAAGAGAAGGCTTTCACACGTATCAATTAAAGAACATAAACTGCGCAATGGGCAAAAATAAGAAAGATCGTCCATACTGCAAAACTGCGCAGTGAGGACATAATAAGAAAGATGGCACAACGTTCGGTTAAATAGAGGATCTTATTCCTTGTTTATGGTAACCCGCGTTAAGGCTTTCTCTTTTCTGTGTCCAGATTTAAAAAATCACGGAATAGTTCTTAAGTAAAATTATGATTTCAAACTGAAATGCCTTTTTATATGACTTCATTTAGTTTATTTTTTTTATTTATTATTAAAACCCTTAAGAACTGCTTTTCTAGACAAAAGCAATTCCAAATATAATTATTTTTGAAAAACATTTATAAAAGAGGTAATCCGACACTCAGACTATGATGAAAGATACTTTGTCTAGACAAGGATGTATTAACATTGGAGAAAAGAAACTTGTCTAAACATTTTCATTTATATATTTTTCAAGAAAATAGAGACCTTTTGTAATTTTTTTTGTCTCTTTCTCTGATAACATGTCAAAAGTAATTTTTCTGATTTGAAGAAGAAACATTTTGAAAGAATTTTATTTCGTTTGACTATTAATACTTTTATCATCATTATTAGTGAATATCAGTGACGTGAAAATATCAAAGATTCGTTCAAAAATCTGTAGCAAAAAAAAAAAAAAAAAGTTCGTGAGTGTAATCAAAATTTTGTCTAAAATACATAGAGAAATTCAAAAAATTTTAGTTGATGAGGCCTCTTAAGACGCAGATAAATAGCATAGATACCTACATGACAATAACATACAAATTCAAATATTTTCCATCAAAGCATTTTTCATTATTATTTTCATTAATAATAGAAAAGTTTATCAAACAGGAGCAAAACAAAATAATAGAGATGTAAAAATATTACTCTATTTGCATATTGACATTTATAAAACTAAATATTTTACCTCTTTTTAACGCATTCATTTTTGAGAAAATGAAAAATAATTTAATTTGTAAAACTGTGAAAAAGTAAATATTATAGTGAATGGTTAAGGTGTTTCTCTCAATTTATTTTTATCACATCACATTGCTTATTGTCAACTTACAAAAGTGATAAGTATTATCAATTATTCTTTTATTATTTCTTACACGTATTGATAAAGAGACATTCTTCTGATTATGACTGATTAAATCCAGAGATTTAATCAGCAGTGTAAGACACGGCTGTTTGAAATGATGGATTTGAAAAGTTAATTAATAATAAACAATGAAATAGATATGACTAACACTGTGTCAGTTTAACTCTTTCAAAAACTATTTTTAATCTATTATTAATTTTGCATTTTCTCACATCATACTTTTTTTTAAATAAATAATCCTTTAAATTACATTCTGAAACAAAATTAAGAGTAAGAAAAGTTAAATTCAAGAGTATTTCAATATATTTAACTTCAGAAAATGAAGTAGATTTAGGATCAGACGAAACATGACGACAGATTTCATCCTCATCCTTTGAGGGACATTGAGAGTCTGTTTGAGCCATGGTTTTTTGGAATTGCAATTTTTTTTGAATTAAATTTATTGGAATTGCAATGTTCTTAATTTTTTTCCAAAAAACAGTTAGATATGTAAAATGGTTTTTCTTCTATTCAGGGTAGGGTTGAAAGTAAGACGGAAAAGAAAAAAAAACTAGTAGTAAAATAATTTTTCTTTTGTTATTTACTAAAGGGAGTAAAACAAACTCTTTTATTTATCACTACTTAGTTTCCCTCTGGTAAAAAAAGGCCCACATGTATGTATATGTTATAACTCTAAAGGAATCTTGATAACCATGGTTATTTTCTTCGAAATAAGTTGTATTAAAATGATTTTTTTTTTTTTTTAGTTTTTCTTCTTGCAATATATAGAGTTTCAGCCCTATTTCTGGGACTCAAACAGCTCTGGAAAAATTTTTAAAAAAAAGAAGAAAAAAAAGCCAAAAATTGAATTAAAGATTTTTACTTAAGTGACATTTTTCAAGAAAGTGCTTCATTACTCCAATGGACAAACGAGATAGTTCTGATTAAAAATATTTATATTTGGATCAAGGACTTTTAATAAAAATGGTAGGAAAAAAATATATATTTGGCACCAATTTTTTTTTTTAAAATCAAACAAACAAAACTTTATTGACAACAAAAACAAACACATAAATACAAAGAATATATATTCGTCGCCAAGAGAAAAATCCTGTCCAGGCGACAAAGAAAGGTAATACAATAAATATAAAATAGAAATTAAGAAAAAAAATACATGAAACTATATGGAAAAAAAATAACAAAGGTGACAAAAGAAATTCATTTGGATTGGCACAAGACTGGTGTAAACAATCAAATGCTTCCTTTGAAGTGAAAATAGAGATCTAAATCGTCAATGTTCATCACAAATTGAAATAAAGCACGCTTAAAAGAAGAATATATCTGGATATTTTGCAACTGGAATGGTAATTTATTATATAATTTAGGTGCTAAGTAAAAAAACTGTTTTCGTGAAATTTCTTTTGTAAAGTGGGGAATCTCATACATTTCAGTTAGTCTCCTTTCAGACACATTAGTTTTTAATTTGCATATTAATTTATTGTTGTGAAAATAAAGTAAAATACGAAAAAATAAATTATGGCGAAATGGTAATAGATTAATTCTTGTATATATATTGGTAGAATTATTTATATTTAGAGAATTAATAATCTTGAAGCATTTATTCTGAACTGAGATTAAAGGAAGTAAATTAGTTTTATATTCACCGCCATGTATTATTGCACCATAATTAATTAAGGAATAAAACCAGGAGTAATAGAGTACTTTCACGAAATTAAAATGAATTTTATTCTTAAGGTGATAAAATTTAACTAAAACAAAACGCAATTTTTTAACTAAATTGTTAATATGTGTTCTCCATTTCAAATTAGAATCAATATATAGTCTTATATATTTGATATTATTTACAGATTGTTGAATGTAGCATTGACAATTTTCTTTAGTACTTTTAGAGGAGACAGAGAGTGAAATTTTAAATTTAAGTTAAATTCTGATTTTCTTTAACTGAAATAAATATATTTAGATTTAAATTTAAGTCATTTACTGTAAACCATTTTTAAATTACGCGTAAATCAGATTCAATTTGAAAAATTAGTTGATTTAAATGAGTGCAAGAATACAAAATTACGGAATCATCAGCATATGTTATTATCTTACCAAAAAGTTTGAGTTGACAAAAGTCATTGATGAATATAATAAACAATAAGGATCCTAGAATAGATCCTTGAGGAACACTACGGTTTGAAAAAATGTAATTACTAAAATTACTTCGGATTTTAACTCTAAGTTCTCTGTTTGAAAGATATGAAATAAACCAATTTAAAATAATTCCTCTGAAGCCAGCAAATTCTAATTTTTTGATTAAAAGATTGTGATTGACATTATAGAAAGCTTTTGATATATCAAGAAACATAGCTACTGTTATCTTATTTTCAGCAATGCTATTATGAATAAATTTTGAAAATTCCAAAAGAGCTTTTTCTGTACTTTTACCTTCAGACCTATTGATTTTCAGAGAAAAAATTTGTATGTTTCAAATAATTGTACATTTTATCTGCTAGAGCTTTTCCAATGATTTTGGAAAAAACAGTTAATATTGATATTGGTCTATAGTTTGATAAGCAATTTTTATCACCGGTTTTAAAAATAGGAGTTATGGTTGCTCTTTTTAAAGAAGTTGGAAAAATTGATGACTTGATTGAGGTATTGATGAAATTAGTTATAAAATTTATATTTTTGAGAGCAAATAGTTTAATTAATTTTGCATTAATACTGTCATAGTGAAATGAGTTTTTATTAGAAAGAGAATTTATTAAGTAAAGTACATCACAATCATTCACTTTTAGGAAAACAAACGAGGTTAAACTTGATGAAATATGGATTTGAAAACTGTTTGAATTTGGGTTTGAGGTACTGTTAGCAAATGATTTATTAAATTGATCAGAAGATTCATAGTTTTTTTAAAATATCCGGTAAAGTAGGTGATTTGCTCTGATTACCAATAATACTATTTACAAGATCCCATTTCTGTTTATTTGAATCACAATTCAAAAATTTGTTTTTGAAGTATTCTGATTTTGCTGTTTTAATTAAGTTCTTAAGCTCAGAAACTGTTGTATGCTGTTCTTTAAATAATATCCCATGGACATTTTCTAGTTTTTCCTTTCTTCGAATTAAAGTCAAGATGTTACTAGTCATCCGGTTATTTTTGGCTCTTTTGTTTGATTTATACGTGCAGTTAAAATTAATTTTTAAATTACTAAGTTTGAAAACAAAACTTTGATATTGTTGATCAAGAGAATCCTGAGGATTGCAATTAAATTTGTAATTTGACAGATAATTATAGAACTTATTTTTATTTTATTTTATAACCGTCGTTGAACAGCCGACCCAATTTAATGGGTTTACGTCTACTAATGTTCAACTCCGTAGCCTTGTCATTTTGAACCAATCCAGAAGACCTGGATCAGTACCCCCAGAGGTATTGATTTGTTATGGGAACATGGAGGACTTTGAGACTCGACAGATTTTAACGTGCATCAGTCACCATTTACTACACGGGGAGTCTTCGGCCGGCAAGGATCGAACCCACGACCTCTTGGACTTGGGCCCAGCGCCCTACCGACCAGGCTATCCCGGCCCTATAGAACTTATTATAGTTGATTGAAATTTTATTTTTCAGTTTCCTTAATTTTATTTACCCCATCGTTATAAATACTGCAAAAAGTTGGATAGTGATCGCTTACATCATTTATGAATATTCCGGATTTGACTGAAAAATTATTTGTTTTAACGAAGACATGATCAATGCAAGTTGACGAGGAATTTAGACTATGTAATTTTGAAATCCAAATTGACATAATAAATTAATCTAATCATGATTAATAAAATCATCACTTAGAATATCAATATTTATATCACTCACCATTTATAAATGTATTTTTCATACATTCTATGATTCACGGGTTAGAAGAAAAACAAATATTGACAATTTTATGTGATGTGTTCACATATTTTAGATCAAATTGTTTTCCTCACTTATATCGACATTTTAGTTGTTTGAGTCATCATTTCACGCTCATCAGTTAATTTGTTTCTTGTAATTTCTTCTAGTTTCATGCAATTTGTCAATTGTTTCTTGAAATTCGTCATTTGTTTCTTGCAATTTGTCATTGTTTCTTGCACGTCGTCACTTGTTTTTTGCAATTTATTATTGTTTCTTGCAACTCCTCATTAGTTTTTTGTCTAAATCTTGGTGCCTGCCACCGACACTAACAGTTTCATCGGTAAATATTCAATTAATTACTCACCTTTAACCGACGACTTCTAGATTGTTCGATAAAATAATTATATTTAGCTTTTGTGTCGATAAGTTCTTGCTGAAATTACTAATGATCTTTCTTCTATATAGAAGAAATAAACTATTTTTGACCACTGCTTTTTTTCTGATTTTAACGTCAGTATTTATTTCAGAAATTTCGGGATTGACCAGGGTGACCAGTGGTAATTAAAATGGTTGATCAATATCTGTGAGAAAATGTATTGCATGTATTTAAAAAGTTAATATTCTTTATTTTCACAATAATTCGATAAACATGTTATGTATGAATGGGGTGTAAGTTTATTGTATTTAAGTAATTTTCCCTGCTTTGATGATTTAATAGATAAAAGTTATACAGATAGTTTATTTAATAGATAAGAGGATATAAAAAGGAAGATAGATAAGAGGATATAAAAAAGAGGATAGATAAAAGAGGATAGATAGAGGAAGAAATTAATTATTATTATTTTTTTTTACCAGTAATTCTTATTTTTCGGACAAGTTGCTTATCTATTTCAATTAAAAGGTACCATCATTAATTATTAACGGTTCAAATAGTGCCAGGCGGACATGAGTTAAAAAAGAAACAGTGAGATTCTGTAGAACTGCAGTTTTAAGGGTTATGTGTTAATATTTTTTTTTTTGTTAATATATTTCAGAAAATTTTTTCCTGTAACTCATAGCAGCCGTTTTTTGCACTTTCTCGATAAGATTTTTTGTAGATAAAACAGTTAATTTTTAATTAAACTGCTGTTTGTAGAAAATGCAACACCATGAAGGAATCATCAGAATCAAATGAAATTCGCAGCAAATGTCAATTATAGGATATTATGCAAATTAATAAAGTTTCAGAGCCATCGCGCGTGCGTGGCGCGCGCAGCGCCCTCTGAATTGATGCTGAAAGCGTATAAATAAAGTGCTGTAGCGGGACGTTGAAAATAGTCTATGATTATTTGTTAGTGGCAAACGTTTAGTGAGACCTGAGTATGCCTCCACGACGGAAGAATAAGAAATTCAAGCAACTTACGGAGTTTGAACGAGGGAGGATAATCGGCCTTCGAGAAGGAGGATTTTCCTATCGCGCAATAGCAGCTCGTATGCAGCGGAACAGTTCCACAGTGATGCGAGTTTGGAAGCAGTGGACCGACGAGCACCGAACAACTCGAAAAACAGGCACTGGACGACAGAAGGTGACGTCAGAGCGCGATGATCGACACCTGCTCCGCATGGCGGTGAATGATCGCACAGCTTCCTCCAGGCAGCTGGCAGCACATTGGTCTACTGCTACAGGTGTACAATTGTCGGCTTCGTCAATTCGTCGTCGTCTGCTGCGCCGTGGATTGCGTGCAAGGGTGCCATTATACAGGATTCCCCTCACGGCGGATCATCGACGGCTGCGTCGGCAGTGGGCTCTTGAGCACAGAGACTGGCGAGCTGATTGGCACCAAGTTGTCTTTTCAGATGAATCACGCTTCAATTTGTGGACCCATGATGGCCGTGTTCGTGTTAGACGTTATGCCGGTCAACGCTGCCTTCCTGAGTGTATTATTGAACGGCATAGTGGTCGAACACCCGGAGTTATGGTCTGGGGTGCGATTTCGTATCATGGACGATCCAATTTGATACGAATTGAGGGTAATCTCAATAGCAACAGATACGTCCGTGAAGTGCTACAGCCCGAAGTCGTTCCTTTCCTTCAAGGCATCCCTGGAGCTATCTTTCAGCAGGATAATGCACACCCACATGTTGCGCGGACTGTTAGAGACTTCTGTTCAGCACAACGCATGCAACTTCTTCCTTGGCCTGCTTATTCGCCGGATATGTCGCCTATTGAGCACGTGTGGGATATGGTTGGTCGGCGTCTCACTCGTGATCCGCATCCTGCAGTTTCCAAAGACGAACTTTGGTTGCGCATACAAGCGATATGGAATTCTCTTCCTCAAGCAGATATTCAACATCTGTTTGACTCCATGCCACGTCGTATAGCAGCACTTATTGCAGCGCGTGGTGGCTGCACCAAATACTGATTTCGGACGCTTAATTTGTTTCTTTTGTTTTGAAAATTTCATCATTTATTTGTATCAGTACAAGTCGTTTCTGCATTAAATTTCATTTGATTCTGATGATTCTTTCATGGTGTTGCATTTTCTACAAACAGCAGTTTATTTAAGCTGAACTTAATATTAAAAAAAAAACACATTTAGGACTTTAAATGTTGCAATATAAATTTAAATCTGTGTGTACATTATAAATCAACTTTTTCATACAAAAATAAAAGCATTTTATTTCCTCTTTAAAAATAAAATTTGTCAGTTTGGAGTATGAAAAACGATTGCATGAAAGAAAGTGAATATTCCTTTCTGTTATCTACCACTTTACCCCATTTACATGCATTTCCTATTCAAAGGAGAGAATTCACCTACCTATTATTATAAATACGGGCAGTTTTTAAGTGATGACAAAATTAGACGAATAGTATTATTTAACTAGACATTGTAGAGGACATTTGTGCCCAATCTTAAAAAGACCTTTTTCAGAAAAAAAAGAAAAAAATTGGCTAATATTTATTTTGCAGAAACAAAATAGTTCTGTTTACCACATAATAATATAAATAATATTCAAGCATTTTCATGGGCGAAATGGTAGGTAATAGAAAAACTATCCACAAATATATTTCCTTTGATAGATTCATATATAGACCACGTTTCGTCGTCAGTCTTTAATTAGTTAAAAAAAACTGTTTTAAAATTTCATATTTAAATATGAATATTTATAAATTGCTGAGTAGTGACAGTGAAGAAAAAATAAAAAGTGGTAGCGTGCATATGGGTACAGAGCACCCAGGGCTTTAAAACTTTCAAAAGTGGTGATAGATGAATCAAACATCGATATTTTGCGATTCGTGTATGTGTACTATGTAAAGCACTACACATCGATACGTGTAAAAAGCACTACACATTATTTTTCTTAGAAAATATATGCGTAAGCCTCTGAGTTTAATTTTCAAATATTTTAAATTGATATCATAAAAAGAAAAATATTTTTTTTATTAGTTTTGAATGAAAGTTACTACCCACAAATAAATTTTTTTACATACCGCTGAACTTCCGAACTTAAGTAAAAGATTTTGAATCTTAGTAATCTTATAATCATAAGATTTGAGTGTACAATTTTTATTTTGAAGTGAAATAAATTGAAGCATTATTGTTCCGCCTAAAATAAGTTGATAACGATATAGTTCGGTTATCGACACCCACCCTATAAAAAAGACACGAATGAGTCATAAAAATTTTGATCAAAATGAAGGATCATAAATATGTTGATAAAATCTATATAGGGAATTTACAAAAACTGTATGAAGAATTCATTACACTTTAGCGTAAATCTAGATTAAATTGAGAGAACTCACTTCCATAAATTTAATGAAACTATTTACTGGCATAATCTCACGAAGAGATCATTTCAAAATGAGCAATTTATTTTGCACTCATGTCAATGTAGTACTAATTTTTTTAAATTGATCTAAAATCATTTGAATGTTAGTTTTTAAACTAAAAGTGGTTGCCAATAACAGAAAATATCTGCTTCGTTTACACACTTGTAAAAGTCACTACAAATAATTGAATTGTTAGGCAGGTTTTTTTCAGCTATATGTATATTTCAACTTTTTTCACAAAGTGACACTTCATATTGGATATTTATATTTATAACCGTCGTTGTACAGTCGCCCCAATTGTTTTGCATTTACGACTATTAATATTTACCTCCGCAGCCTTGTAATTTCGAACCTAATCCAGAAGACAAGGGAACTAAGGGATCAAGTGTTAGAAGAAATCTGCCTCCGTGGAGAACTTTTTAATGGAACTTACCCGCATTTGCTTTACATGGAGAGGAAACCACGAAAAACTTCCACAGTTAGCCTGATGACAAGGGGACCAATGATCCGCCTTCTACTGAGGATAGTTTACGTAAGCACTGTGGTCGGTGCAGCTATCGCTGGGATTCGAAACCGGTTCCACTAATTGGAAGACAAACGTTCGATCCCCTGGGCCATCACGTCTCCTTTGATAGAAGTGGTGACCAATCGTGGGTTTCAGTTGTAAAATATTAATTAATTAAAGCATTCCTTTCTTGAATGTTTTGCTTTATTATGTTGCCTATTAAAAGAAGATTGAAGGGGGAATGCTATGTGACGCTATTTTGACTATAACTCTGTTTACAATACGGAGGTTCTTAAACGCCACTTTTTAATCATTCTTGAATATAACTTAACTATTTACTATTTATTCTTTTTTTTTCCCTCGGAAATTTTATGCTTCATTTTTATTCTATTCAGTGAAAAAATCAATAAGTGAAAACTTTCTCAGTTTGCCTTTTATGACCTTCTGCGACTTTGGTTTTCTCTCAAATTCTCTTTCTCTTTGAAATTTTTTACACTTGGTTTTTTTATGAGGTTCGAAGATTGGTATGATTTAAATCATTATGGACATTATTAACAAGGAACAAGTTTTTTTGCAATAGTTCAAATTTTCTTAATTAATGCCGTTATTTGGTCTTTTATGATAAAAGTTTAAGTGCAATTAATTAAATTTAAAATAAAATCTTAATTAAATTTTAAGTGCATATAACAAAAAATATTAAAAAATTTCTGTTTAACTTCTAAAATACGAAATTAAATAAAAATGTGTTTGTCAATTAGAATATAAAATATGTTATAAGTTTTAAACCAATAAATTAACTTAAACAGTGTTAATATTTTTGAATTTTTTTAAATTTCTTTCAAAACACTATAATCTTGTTTATAATTGTATTATCTTATCTTCATCTTATCGGTATTACATGAATAAGAGTTAAAGATATTTAATATAGATTTACTATGATTGAGATATATTTGTTGGGTATTTATGATATTCTATAGTAAATATTTTATTTTAATAAAAAAATTGATTGTATCCATTATATTTAAGTCGGAATTAAATCAATATTGAAAGATTTCAATTATGCATTTTAGTTTTAGAAATTTGATAAAGTAAATCAAAACTGCGGGGCATATAAAAGGAAAAAAACACATTTTACTGAATTATTATAAAACTATTTACACTGTATTCAGTTTGATTTTCTAATAAGTATAAATTCAAATAAAACAGAAGGCAATGCCCATGAAATTTTATATTTTATTGATGAGTAATAATATTGATAAGATTTTTTCAAAGAGGAAAATACTTGCCGTTATAGTTAGTTTATTGAAATAGGCACATTATTCTTCCAAAAAATAAGACAAAGCAAATCAAATTTTCAATATAATATTCGAAACATATCTTAAAACCAAAAAGGCAAAATTCCACAAAAGAAGCAAAATAATGAGCAATTTAAAATATAACGAGTCAATTAATTAAAAAAACGTTTTCGAAAATGGTTAATTAAGTATATAAAAGAAAAACTGTCAAGTACATAAACAAACCATTTTCCATTGTGATTAACTCCTTGTAAATGAATTATAAAAAGAGAATAAGTTAGGCATGGTTTTTTTTAAATTAAAAAATAAGATTTTATTACAAGTAAAAATATAGTAAATATCACTGACAAGAACATAATGTCCAACGTTGGCTATAATGGCTAAAGCTCTGTGCCGTTTAACTTCCTGGAGATCATCGTATATATATATATATATATATATATATATATATATATATATATATATATATATATATATATATATATATATATATAAGCACAATGAAAACAAAACCGAACTGAGACCAAATTAAAAAAAAGAAAAAAAAATTATATATATAATTTTTTTTTTCTTT
Source organism: Parasteatoda tepidariorum (assembly GCF_982258835.1). Classification (NCBI taxonomy): domain Eukaryota; kingdom Metazoa; phylum Arthropoda; class Arachnida; order Araneae; family Theridiidae; genus Parasteatoda; species Parasteatoda tepidariorum. The sequence continues at coordinate 6,735,622 of NC_141766.1, forward strand.
TTTTTAAAAATGTATTTATTTTTGTCCTTAAAAACTTTTTATGCTAGACTATCATTTGATACCTTTCAAAAAAGATCTGAAGGGGAACTTGATAATTTTTTAGTCTTTAACGATTTCTTTTCTCGAACTTTATCTAGTAATTAATTTTAGGTAAATAGTTTAATTCCGTATATTTGTCAGTCATTATAATTTTCTAAAAATACTTTATTCATATTGATTAAAAATAATTTGGATGATACCAAAAAATTCTTTTATCGACACGAAAACAAATATATTTATCCAAAATTTTAAAGTCGGGGAAATGCTTCAAATATTAATGATTTCAGAATTATATTGTGTGTCAGAAATAATCCAAAGAAAATCTAAAATATCTATATTTTTCAAATGTTTTGTATTTTAATACCGAGAATTTACAGAGTCTTCATAAATTTACATCGACTCTAACATGGTATTATTGTAAAAATTAGACTTCTTGTGTACAGCCAAATTAGTACATATATGGTAAAAACAAATGAAATAATTAAATAAGTCAGCCTATAAGCAAACTACTTCGGAAATTTTTCCTGCCTTCTTTATTTTTCAAAATACCAGTTAAAAGAACTTTATTTGGAATTTTCGATAATCATCACTTTTTCTAATATATATGCAGATTAGCAAATAAATTTTGTTGAGGATTTGAAACAAATATTAAGTTCTCTTTTTATTTCAGATTTGTTTTTTGAGATGTATCTTCAGATACTATGATAATTTATTTCAAAATCTGAGAAGAAAATATTCTGCAGTTTGCGATGTCATGAGAGATTCCTTAAGTACAGTACAGCAAAAACGATTCATTAAAACAAAATTTCTTTTCTAGAACAAAAATGTATGTTATTTCCATAACAATACAGAATGAATTTTTCTTCTTGAAGAGGTTAAAATTACTATAAACAATACTTTCTTTGAGAAATATTTATTTTTTGAACTTGCTTAAGACTTATTAACACAGTAAAGTTTAACGAAACCTTTCAACAGCGTATTTCACCAGATAACAAAATTTGATTTGAAATGTTAAATAGCATTTTTTATTATTTTATGAACGGTGTTGTGCAACCGACCCAATTCTCAGTTTACGACTATCAATGTTCAACTCCTTGTAATTTTGAACCCTGAGGACAAGGGAACTCCTGGAACAAGTATTAAGACGAACTAGTCTTCGTGGAGAATTTTTTAATGGAACTGATCTACTTTTGCGTTACATGGAAAGGAAAACCACAGAAACGTCTCATGGTAAATCCGACGGCAAGTGGATTCTAACTCATGATCCTTCTGGAACTAAGGATATTTTACGTTAATACTGTGGTTGAAGCGAGCCGGGAGCAGAAGTCGTATCAACCAGCCACCGTTGGGACTCAAACCTGGGTCACCTCATTGGAGGGAAAATGATTCTTTCGCTGAGCTAACGTGTCTCGTTAAATAACATTCACACTATATTCACCCGATAACGAAGTGGTTGTCACTGTTTTTCAGAGATGTTTTTTATTGCCTTTATTTTTGAGGAAAGTTACAACTAGAAGTTTCTGATGTCATATAACTATAAATGATAAAAAATGACTAACTATTCCTTTATAATTTAATTCATAGAGTATATATTATCTATCTTTTTTATCAAAAGTTATAATTATATAGGTTATCACATCGACTGAAGATTTTGACACATTTAATAAACTGAATTCCACTTCTTAGCTGCATACTATTAAGTAACATTAGTTAAGTAGCACTAAAAAAGTTCACCACAATCGAGTGTTATTGTATAATAAATAAAAAGCAAGCAAAACATTTTTACCTTCTCTTCTTGAATTCATTTTAGTTTACCAATCAATTAGCACTTCAATCACTAAAGGGAGTATCTGCTATTTGATACAATTGACTACTGTTTTGTTATCTTTTTTTTTTATCTCACTATAACACCCTTCCACTACCCACGATAGGGATTTTTATTGTCGGTTATTTAATCTAGCATAAATAAAAAAAAAACGTATTTAGAATATTATCCCCTCACCTGTTTTAATGCTACCTCTCGCAGGCAAAGCGTAGAGAAGAAATGCAATTGGAACGTAATATTAGTCCAAAAAACACGGTGCATAAAATAACGCGTAATATTACGTCAAAAGCACATTAAAGCCATTTAGTAAGCAAACTTTATTTTTCACTAATAAAACAATTATTTCATTCTTAATTCTTATTTTGGTAAAACATCGCACTGTCTAGTGTAACAAAGCTTGCTTCTAATTTTTGACTAAAATAAGAGTTTTCTTTTAATTTAAGTGGCGAAATAGCCATTTATTTGAAACATTAACAAACATCGCTAGAAATTGCACGCATCATTGTAATATAAAAAAAATTGGGCATTCATGTAATTTATATTTTTTGGAGATCTGTAAAGTTAGTGAATAATTAATGTACATTTAAACTATATTTAAGCAAATTCTTGTGTGAAAGGGCACGTTTCAAACAACTGCTTTTAAACCATTATTAGAAAGGCGAATGATTGTGCGATTTTAGGAAATTGACACTATTGTAGTTTGTTTATATAAAGTGTACTTCTTATCGGATTTAATTGACAAATTGATTAGAGCACATATAATACCAAGTAAGTTTCAATACTTTTTCCTGAATGATAAAAAATATTGATTGGGATCGATTACTTTTCATCCTCACCCAATAGGACTCGTATTTTATTTTTCATTCTTTTAGATCATAGGTTCTCAACCTTTTTACCGTTGCCGCCCCCTTAAGGAGCAAAAAATATTTCAACGCCCCCCTTTATAAAAATCCTGTTATTTTGAGCATTGGGACGGAGGGATGTGTGCTGAATTATAAGAGGCAAATTTTTTAAGCAATTTTTTTACGCTTTGAATTTGTTTGGTTTTTTAAAAAAGAATAAATTAACTCGATAATTTTCTCACGGCGGGTAATCACCGTCTATTTCTTATGATCAAAATAAATACGTTTAATGAAAAAAAATACAACTAAGAAACCTATGCTTAAAAAGAATAATTTATTCTAAATTAGATAATTAAAATAACACCCAAAATAATTTTGTTACTCTAAAATGTAGTATCAACGAAACATTCAAGTAACTATGTTAGTGAGATGATTGTACTTAATGGTTCAGAACCAATTCCTTAACGCTCGGTTCAATACTTTTAGTGAGATGAAGATGCAAATACCCACGTTTGCACAATTTCGAGTCGATTTCTTCTTTTTGCGACAAGATCCGTAGCAGCACTGAATCCACATTCGACAAGTTAGGAGGCAGGGAAGGCAATTAAAATTTTTTTAACGATATTCTACAGTCCAAGATAGAGACGACTGTTACCTTTAACACTAGATTGCCCATGGAAGTCATTTTGACTGCTTTTTAATTTCAATTAAAAAAACAATGATAACAAAATTTCTTAGAATTTTGTAACTTTTTGTACAGCATATAATTTTTTTATTGTTAATATTTACAAATAACTTGTTATATAACTGAAAATAATAACAAAATTTTTTAATTTTACTTTAAACAAATTTCTTTATAAATTAGTTATGCTTTCTTTATTCATTAGTTATTCTATGCAGTCATTTTGACTGCTTTTGAGCAATATAGGTATTTCAGTCTTTTTAGTGCTAAGTAAAAATTCTGTGAGACGATCTCCATTTCAAAGTTTCATTAGTTAAAAGTTCGACCAATTCCTCGTAAATCTGAACCTCTGCTGTTTTAATATTTACAAAAGGGTTCATATACCCATTGAGGGACTTCGAGGGAACAAAATATCTTTAAAATGGTCAGAAAAGTCCATGTGCAAAGAGTCAAGGTGTTGACAATATTCTTGTGCATGTGCATCATCAGAGAGAATTTTGCCTGCATGGCTGAACTCATTCAAACCAAAATTCTGCAAAAACAAAATCAGTTTTTTTAGAAAGGCGAAAATAACTTATTTTGTAGGAATCGAATTGAGCTCGTCGCCTTGAAATTGTAAATTAATGCCATTAAATTTTACAGATAAATCAGCCAAAGTCTTCCTTAAATTCTAGCAATCTGTCTCTTAGAGCTACATTTCTGTTTTCGAGGAACTCAAGCACAGAGTCGAAAAGATTCCAATACCTATTGAGACAGAAGCTCTTGGAAAGTCAGTGAATATCGGTGTATCTTGCAAGCGATTGAATTCTTCATCGTTTTTCTTACACAGTTGTCTAAATAATCGATCTTAGAGAGCATTACTGTGAATTTTGTTCACAGCAGATACGGCATATTGCAATGATTGATGCAAACGGTCACTGAGATCTTTTCTTACTAAATACGGTCTGTGAATCACGCAGTGAACAGCTAAAATATCTGGTTCCTCCCTTTCCAATATGGCGATAAAAGGGCCCATCATTGCAGGAGCCTATCAGTGGCAATGGACATAATATTCACAAGAGGAATGTTTTTCTCTTTAAAATAATCTTTGACAGAACTAAAAATAGATTTACTTTTGATATTCACAATCAAGCTTCCTGCAAAAAGCATATCTTGAATAATTTTCCCTTCCTTTACAAATCGAACCTATGCCTACAGTAAAGCCTGCATTACCTGGCAAGGTAGATTCTTCAACTTGAAGGGAAAATTCGTTGGACATCAAAAGTTTGCATAAAGAAATTTCAACGTCTTCACCCATCTCATCATTTCGTCGCCACACTGAATCGTTGCTTATGGGATAGATTTTTTTTACATTGGATGATGTAAAACTGTTTCTAAAACTTCCTTGACAACCGGCAGTATCAACTCTACTCCGATGGCTTAGAGCTTTCCCAGATTTAGCAATAAATTTTGATATATTATAAGAAGCGATCAAACCATCGTCGCATTTTTGTGATGACGTTACTAGTAACCCTGAGACCGAAGGTGCCTTCAGAAACGTGAAAAAAGACGTTCGTCAAAAATGACAAATTTATATCTAGTTGTTTGAAAATGCTCTTGCAAACGGTAAGATTTCCTTACCTCATTAGATAAAACTTTATTACAAAGTAAACACATAGGTAATTGAGAGTTCAACAGTAATTGAACAAATCCCAACTTCAAGTACGTGACACTGTGTATTGATGACACTTCTTTTTGTCAACCGACATTGTTGGTGTCAGCAAAATACAAACGATGAAAGAAAATCAACTATTTCTTAAAATTAATAAATAATTTATGATACTATAAAGAGCTAATTCGCGTACGTACCTGGCCAAATAAACTATGAGATCTAATCGAATTTGGGGAAAAAAACCGCAAGAAAGCTAACGAAAACCATTATAAGAAACACGGGTCCAATTAAACATTCATGCTGAAAGCAAAGAATTTGCTGAAGTATTTGCAAAGAATTGAAGAAATTTGCTGAAAGCGCATGTACTGCAATTTCCACCAAATGGCTTGAATGAGTCAGAGGCAAAAACTACTGGCTCATGCGCTGAGCTGTGTTGGTTTGGATCGAAGAATAGGTGTCGTATAAGTTCGTTTCATTGCTGTTTCAAATAGTGTATAGGATAGTTTTTATTTATTACATTAATTTAATCTTTTTTTCTTTATTATAAATTTTTTTATTAAATTAATCTTAATTTAATAATTTTATTTGTAAGTTTTAAAATTAAATTTGAATGACAAAACATGCTCAACGCCCCCCTACTGCCCAAAACAAGTTCACCGCCCCTCAGCATAGTCCCAGCGCCCCCAGGGGGGCGGTATCGCCCCCGTTGAGAACCAATGTTTTAGATGATTCTTATGAAGCTGTTTCTTCTGAGGAACGATCTAAAAGAATGTGAAATAAAATAAGACCTGAGTCCTATTGGGTGAGGATGAAACTAGATGTTCGTTGATGGAATAGAGTCCAGAAAATGATCATAACAAAAAAGTCCAGTTCATATGCTTGTTTTGATTGCGTTTACTTATCATCTTTGAGGTGGAGTAGATCTGAAAATGGCGGGTAGTCCGCAGTATATATACACTGGTTATCATAAATTAAGGAAAAATCACAAAAATAGCGATAACTCTTTCAAAAGTAAGCCAAACCGTGCAAAATTTACATATGTTGTCCACTAAGAGTAGCTGAGTAAAATTGCAATATGCAAATTAGTGGCGCTGCACTCGGCTTACGTCATCTGCCTGGAGCATAAAAGTCCAAGTTTGAGAGAAAGCACACAAATTTTACTGTGATTGCGACATTGAAAATCTGAGATAGCCAATTCGTAATAATGACCTCTAGGCATCATTTGCCTGAAGAACTACGATGGAGAGCCATCGGGAGACTAGAGGCAGGGCAGAATCAATCAGAAGTGGCCAGATGGCTAAATGTGAGTCCATCTGTGGTTCATAGACTTTGGAGGCAATTTCAAACCACAGATTCGGCATCTAGGAGGTTCAGTCAGGGACGGCCAACTGTTACGACCAGTGCCGATGACCGATATTTGACATTAAGTGCACGCAGGAATAGAACCGCTACTCCGACACATCTTAGATCCTCTCTTGCTGCAGCCACCGGAAGGTTGGTGTCAACGTCAACTGTGCGCAGAAGGCTCCACGAAGGTGGTCTGTATGCGAGACGACCAGCCATTTGCGTGCCGCTCACATCACGCCATAGGAGAGACCGTTTGCAGTGGGCCCGACAACATGTCCACTGGACGTCAGATCAATGGAGGCCTGTTCTCTTTACGGATGAGTCCAGGTTTAGTCTAGAAAGTGACAGTAGACGTTATTTGATATGGAGAGAACCTGGGACCCGTTATCATCCATCAAACATCCGTGAAAGAGATGCATACGGAAGAGGCAGTGTCTGTGTTTGGGGAGGCATATCCTTAGGAGGGCGCACATACCTCCATGTCTTTCCAAGGGGAACCGTGAATGCTCAGGTTTATCGAGACAACATCCTTGATGCTTATGTGCGCCCATATGCCGGGGCAATTGGTGATTGCTTCCTGTTACAGGACGATAATGCAAGACCACACAGAGCTCGCATTGTTGATGATTATCTTCAACAGGAAACAATTACTCGCATGGAGTGGCCAGCTCGATCCCCGGACTTGAATCCTATCGAGCACGTTTGGGATGCTCTAGGGAGGCGTGTATCTGCCATCAATCCGCCCCCTCAGACCCTTGCCACGCTTGCAACTGCTTTACAAGAGCAATGGCTCTCACTTCCTATTGAACTGATAGACCGCATAATTGAAAGCATCACACATCGCTGTTTGTGCTGTATTGCTTCTAGAGGCAATCATATTCCATATTAAAGGTACTTTTTCTATTGCAAACCGATACTTCCAATTTGTTTATTTTATACATGTGCTAATTTCTATACTACTATTAATGTCTGATAATTTCTTTTTATGTTGTTTAATACCTTACTATGTGTTGTATATTGTGGGTAAGTTTCATAAAATTCCATGTGTAATTTCTTGAGTTATCGCGATTTTTGTGAATTTTCCTTAATTTATGATAACCAGTGTATTATCGGGAAAACAGACTGCTGCAGAACAAAACATGAAGAATACGGGAAAGCTTATAACCCTTTTAATTTGATGGGCAATAACTAATTATACTGCTGAGTGCCGCGGGTTCAGGTTGAAGAAAATAATGATGAGGGAATTGGCGAGCACAGGCATTGTAGGGGGATGGATTATAAACTCCAAGATAGCGAGGAGCTGCTTCACCTCAAGAACGCTATTCAGTTTAAAAAAAAAAAAAAAAAAGAAGGAAAAAAAAAGACTGCAGGCAGTGCACTTCATTCAGTCAATTGCAATCTAGATGACATGACTGGTCAGGGAAAGACGCTTCTTCTCTGTCAACTATGTATCATGATTCAGCTCTATCCGGAGCATACATCTACTTATGTAGTAGGTCATAGTGTGAATGCCTTCATGCGTTCATGTCTCCGTATTTATACAGGAGCATGTTTCTTCCTCAATATGAACGTTCTAAGTGAGCTTGTTTCTTCCCCACTAGTATTTACCAGCAGATTTTTATGTTTGGAAGGGGCAAAGAACCTTAACCAAAGCAATGGCAGCATCACGAGTGTCAATCAAAGGAGCCGACAAGCAGGTGTAACTGGTACCTGGCAGGCTAAAAATTTCCAAACATTGATGGTCGTTAACTCAAAAATTGAATTGGCTGTTCAAATAAAAGGGTCTCATTGAATGGTTGTCTTAAAAACACTTGTGTTTTTAGATTTCTGATCCTCATTTCTCAAGATTCTATTTAATCATTTCCAATACTTTTTTTATTAAAATGAATAAAATCATTTTTTAATAAACTGAGTAAAATAAGAAACTTACCTTTATAAGAAATTTTCAGAATTTGCCCATCTACTATTCCTAAGGATGCTAAAGTACTGAATTGTGGCAAAGCCCTTTCCTTATCATCAATAATCATCCATCCAGAATTATAGGCCACATCTTTTATTGTGCAGTAACTGGAAATAAGTGTAGCAATAGTAGCTTTTGGTGAAGTTTCAATGACTATAGGAGAGTCTGATGATGCCTCTAGAATTACCTGCATTGAAGAGGCTATAATAAAAAATGTCATTTTAATTGAATCCAATTTTCGAAGTCGAGAATATCATAGGTAATCATCAGAGTCTCACTAATTTTAATTGAATGCTACCAGAATAAGCCTCAAGTTTCGAAAATGAACATTCGAGTAACTATAGAACAAATTTTACTATAGGAGTATATTTTAGTATATATATATACACTATCTGGCCATTAATGACCGGACACCCCTCATTTCGGATACATGAGTTGCTAGTATCAAGTCAGTAGGGCGTAGGGCCACCACGCGCCCGAATCACAGCTTCTAACCCATCTAGGAAGGCTATCTACTAGGTGTTGGTACACGGCGGCAGGTATTGCCCGCCAATTCTCCTGTAACATGGCGAAGAGTTGAGTGGTGATTTTGTGTCGCTGTGATCTGGCCCTCAACCGGCGCTCCAACTCATCCCAGAGATGCTCAATTGGATTGACGTCGGGACTTTGGGATGGCCAGTCAAGCTCTTGCACCCCCATTTCATCATACCAGTCCGTGATGGCATGTTCTTTATGAATGGCAGCGTTATCGTGTTGAAACACAAACGGGCCATTACCGAACTGTTGCCACAAGGTGGGAAGCGCGGAATTGTTCAGGATGTCTCTATACCATTCTGCGTTCAGGGTTCCACGCACTAACACCAAGGGTCCAAGGCCAAACCATGAGAAACAGGAACACACCATAATTCCTCCACCGCCTAACTTCACAATGGGGACAATGCACTCCGGTAGGTACCGTTCTCCGGGCATTCGCTAGGTCCACACTCGTCCATCAGAGTGCCACAACATGTAGCGTAACTCATCATTCCACATAACGCTTTTCCATTGCTCTACTGTCCACTGGCGACGTGCTCTGCGCCACTGAAATCGGTGGCGGGCGTTTGGTGGAGAGATGTTTGGCTTATGTGCTGCTGCTCGTCCATGGAATCCTTGTGCAATCAGCTCCTGACGAATGGTACGCGTACTGGCAACACTGCCAGATGCAGCCCGGAAGTTGGTAGCGACAGTGTCCAACGACATTTGTCGGTTTGCCTTCACTACACTTCGAAGAGATCGTCGATCCCTGTCGGACATTATTTTGGGCTTGCCGGGTCGGGACTGCTGTTTTATCACTCCCTCTCGTTCCCATTTCAACACGACGTTACCAACTGTTGACCGTGGTATCTGAAACTTGTCGGAGATGGCACGTATGGAATGACCAAATCGGTGGGCGCCTATGATCATGCCCCTTTCCGCCTCATTCACCTCTCGCCGTCCACTCATTTTCACTGTTTACGCTCGTATGGCCGTTGCCTGCCTGCAAATGGTCTTTCCCCCACCACAGGTTCCGTACTTATTCCACCAGGACGAGTCCACCTGCCTTTCAAGGGGTGTCCGGTCATTAATGGCTAGATTGTGTGTGTGTGTATATATATATATATATATATATATATATATATAACATGAAAATGATAAGAAAATGGAAAGAGATTAATAAGAAAAAAAATAAAGAGAATAATAATAAAATTATAATTAATAATAATTATAGAATAATAGAGAATAATAATTAATCTACAAAATCTTCACGTTTATATCAGCGAAATAGTGCTTTTTAACGTTGCATAGTTAAAGCAAAATATATCAATGCAATGGT